>NC_036855.1:61689211-61755086 GCF_002910315.2 Salvelinus sp. IW2-2015
CGAACGTAGACAGCCTATAGGGAGGAGGTCAGAGACCTGGCCGGGTGGTCCAGAATAACACCTAGTCCCTCAACCTAACCAGACTAAGGAGATGATTGTGGACTACAGGAAAGGAGCACCGAGCACGTCCGCCATTCTTATTGGATGGGGCTGCAGTGGAGCAGCTTGAGAGCTTTCAATTCCTTGGTGTCACATCAACAACAAAACTAGATTGGTCCAAACACACCAAAGACAGTCCCGTGACAGAGGGCACACAAAGCTATTCCCCTCCAGGAAAACTAAAAAGATTTAGCATGGGTCCTCGAGATCCTCAAAAGGTTCTACAGCTGCAACATCGGAGAGCCAATCCTGACCGGTTGCATCACTGCTGGTAGGCCATTGCTCGGCCTCCGACCGCAAGGCCTTCCAGAGGGTAGTTGCGTACAGCCCAGTCCATCACTGGGGCAAAAGCTGCCTGCCATCCAGGACTCTACACCAGGCGTGTCAGAGAAGGCCCCTAGACATTGTCGAAGACGCCAGCCACCCCAGTCATAGCTCGTCGTTGTCGGTGATCAGGCCTACCACTGTTGTGTCGTCAGCAAACTTAATGATGGTGTTGGAGTCGTGCCTGGCCATGCAGTCGTGGGTGAACAGGGAGTACAACACCAGACACTGGGAGATGAATTCAACTTTCAACCTGAGGAGAACGATGGGAAGAACTTTAGGAGAACAGGCTCATTGTAATGGCTGTGGTATCCATATGTTTGATGTGTTTGATACTGTTCCATCAATTCCATTCCAGACATTACAATGAGCCCATCCTCCTATAGCTCCTCCTACCAGCCCACTGCTTTCAACAGGACAATATCCCTAAACACAAGGCCAAATCTACACTGGAGTTGCTTACCAAGATGACAGTGACTGTTCTCGAGTGGCTGAATACAGTTTTCTCTGAAATCTGCTTGAAAATAAATGTCAAGACTTGAAAATGGTTGTCTAGCAATGATCAACAACCAATTTGACAGAGCTTGAAGAATTTTGGAAATAATAATGTGCAAATGTTGCACAATCCGGGRGTGGAAAGCTCTTAGAGACTTACCCAGAAAGACTCACAGCTGTATTTGCTGCCAAAGATGATTCTAACATGTATTGACTCAGGGGGTTGCATACTTATCTAATCAAGATATACTGTGTATACAAAAAAAAATAACAACACCTGCTCTTTCCTTGACATAGACTGACCAGGTGAATCCAGGTGAAAGTTATGATCCCTTATTGACGTCACTTGTTAAATCCACTTCAAATCAGTGTAGATGAAGGGGAGGAGACAGGTTAAAGAAGGATTTTTAAGCCTTGAGACAACTGAGAATGTGTGCCATTCAGAGGGTGTATGGGCAAGACAAAAAATGTAAGTGCCTTTGAACGGGGTATGGTAGTAGGTGCCAGGCGCACAAGTTTGTGTCAAGAACTGCAACGATGCTGGGTTTTTCACACTCAACAGTTTCCCATGTGTATCAAGAATGGTCCACCACCCATAGGACATATCTCTCTCAATTCAATTTCAATTCAATTTAAGGGGCTTTATTGGCATGGGAAACATATGTTACATTGCCAAAGCAAGTGAAATAGATAATAAACAAAAGTGAAATAAACAATAAAATGAACAGTAAACATTACTCACAAAAGTTCCAAAGGAATAGAGACATTTCAAATGTCATATTATGCCTATATACAGTGTTGTAACGATGTGTGTGTGTGTTTCTCTCTCTCTCTCGCTCTTTCTCTCTCTCCCCCGCACCTGCCGTCTCAACCTCTGAATGCTCGACTATGAAAAGCCAACTGACATTAACTCCTGAGGTGCTGTCCTGTTGCACCCTCTATAACCACTGTGATTATTATTTGACCCTACTGGTCATATATGAAGGTTTGAACATCTTAAAGAACGATCTAAAGAACGATCTAAAGAACGAACAGCTATTTACTCTTATATTCGACACCAGCACAGCCAGAAGAGGAGTGGCCACCCCTCAGAGCCTGTTTCCTCTCTACATTTCTTCCTAGGTTCCTGCCTTTCTAGGAAGTTTTTCCTAGCCACCATGCCTCTACATCTGCATTGCTCACTGTTTTGGATTTTAGTCTGAGTTTCTGTGTAGCACTTTGTGACATCGGCTGATGTAAAAAGGGCTTTATAAATACATTTGATTGATTTGATTGATTGGAGTCAACATGGGTCAGCATTACATTTACATTTACATTTAAGTTCATTTTAGCAGACGCTTCTAAATCCAGAGGCGACTTACAAATTTGGCATTCACCTTATGATATCCAGTGGAACAACCACTTTACAATAGGTGCATCTAACTCTTTTAAGGGGGGGGGGGGGTTAGAAGATGACTTTATCCTATCCTAGGTATTCCTTAAAGAGGTGGGGTTTCAGGTGTCTCCGGAAGGTGGTGAATTGACTCGCTGACCTGGCGTCGTGAGGAGTTTGTTCCACCATTGGGGTGCCAGAGCAGCGAACAGTTTTGACTGGGCTGAGCAGGGAACTGTACTTCCTCACGAGGTAGGGAGGCGAGCAGGCCAGGAGGTGATGAACGCAGTGCCCTTGTTTGGGTGTAGGGCCTGATCAGAGCCTGAAGTACGGAGGTGCCGTTCCCCTCACAGTCCGTAGGCAAGGCACCATGGTCTTGTAGCGGATGCGAGCTCAACTGGAAGCCAGTGGATGAGAGCGGAGGAGGCGGGGTGCACGTGAGACGAACTTGGGAAAGTTGGAACACCAGACGGGCTGCGGCGTTCTGGATGAGTTGTAGGGGTTTAATGGCACAGGCAGGGAGGCCCAGCCAACAGCGAGTTGCAGTTAATCCAGACGGGAGATGGACAAGTGCCGTGATTAGGACCTGCGCCGCTTCCTGCGTGAGGCAGGGTCGTACTCTGCGAATGTTGTAGAGCATGAACCTACCAGGAAACGGGTCACCGCCTTGATGTTTAGTTGGAACGACAGGTGTTTGTCCAGGATCACGCCAAGGTTCTTAGCACTCTGGGAGGAGGACACAATGGAGTTGTCAACCGTGATGGCGAGATCATGGAACGGGCAGTCCTTCCCGGGGAGGAGAGAGCAGCTCCGTCTTGCCGAGGTTCAGCTATGAAGGTGGTGATCCGTCATCCACACTGATTATGTCTGCCAGGAACAGTAGCCAGAGGATGCGATTCACCACCTGGTTATCAGAGGGGGAAAGGAGAAGATTAATTGTGTGTCGTCTGCATAGCAATGATAGGAGAGACCATGTGAGGATATGACAGAGCAAGTGACTTGGTGTATAGCGAGAATAGGAGAGGGCCTAAACAGAGGCCCTGGGGGACACCAGTGGTGAGAGCACGTGGTGCGGAGACAGATTCTCGCCACGCCACCTGGTAGGGAGCGACCTGTCAGGTAGGACGCAATCAAGCGTGGGCCGCGCCGGGAGATTGCCAGCTCGGAAGAGGGTTGGAGAGGAGGAGCATCCCTGTGGAACGCTTTTGACACCTGTTAGAGTCTATGCCCCCAAACGAATTGAGGCTGTTCTGAGGGGAAAAGGGTGCAACTCAATATATGAAGGTGTTCATAATGTGTTTGGTATACTCATTTTATATGAGTGTTTTAATTTCATAATGTTTATACACATTTAATTTTTCTTCCACTTTGACATTAAGGAGTATTTTGTACAGATCAAAAAAATCCATTTAAATCCATTTTAATCCACTTTGTAAACCAACAAATGTGGAAAAGGTCAAGGGGTGTGAACCCTTTCTAAAGGCACTGGAAATGAGACCTTAGGTCTGGAATGTGGTGATTACATATGCAAACAGATGTCCTTGTTTTATTATGACAAGGATGAATATTGGAATACTGCTGAAGGTTATGTCTATTTATGTTTCAGATTTAATTTGCTTAGTTTAGAAGCTGTCTGACATCTGAACTGAGAGGGTGTATTGCAATGAATGCAACGCAATAAGGATGTCTACACCTGTACTTCAAGCTCCAATTTACATACCTACAATGTCTGCACCTGTACTTCAGCTCCAATTACATACCTACAAAGCTCACCTGCTACTTCAGCTCCAATTTACATACCTACAAATGTCTGCACCTGTTACTTCAGCTCCACATTACATACCTACAATTCTGCACTGTACATTCAGCTCCAATTACATACCTTACAATGTCTGCACTGTACTTCAGCTCCAATTTACATACCTACAATGTCTGCACCTGTACTTCAGCTCCAATTTACATACCTACAATCTGCACCTGTACTTCAGCTCCAATTCATACCTACAAAGCTGCACCTGTACTTCCAGCTCCAATTCATAACCTAACAAGTCTGCACCTGTATTTCAGCTCCCAATTTTACATACCTACAATGTCTGCACCTTATTCAGCTCCAATTTACATACCTACAATGTCTGCACCTGTGCTTGAACCCAATTAGTCAACTAAGCCAGGTCTAAATGTGCCGAAGCCTGACTACTCATAAACTGTAAACTCGGACTACACCTTTGACTTAAACCAGATCTACATACGAACCAGGTTTACACCTATGGCTATGTCCCAAAACTCTGATAAAGCAGGTTTACCCTTGTAACTATTAAGCAAAGGTTTTCCAATGCCTCACAAAAAAGGGCACCTATTGGTAGATACATTTTTTTAAAGACATTGAATATCCCTTTGAGCATGGTTATTAATTACATTTTGGAATGTGTATCAATACAACCAATCACTAGAAAGATATAGGCGTCCTTCCTAACTCAGTCACCAGAGAGGAAGGAAATCGCTCAGGAATTTTACAATGAGGCCAATGGTGACATTAAAATGGTTACAGAGTTTAATGGCTGTGGTAAGATAAAAAACAGAGGATGGATCAACAACATTCTAGTTACTCCATAATACTAACCTTAATGACAGAGTGAAAAGATGGAAGCCTGTACAGACTAAAAATATTCAAAAAATATGCAACATGGCACTAAAGTAATATTGCAAAAAATGTGGCAAAGCAATTAACTATTTGTCCTGAATGCAGAGTGGGGCAAATCAAATACAACACATTAATGAGTACCACTCTCCATATTTTCAAGCATTGTGTTGGCTGCATGTTATGGGTATGCTTGTAATCGTTAAGAACTGGGGAGTGTTTCAGGATACAAAAGAACAGCACAGGCAAAATCCTAGAGGAAAACCTGGTTCAGTCTGCTTTCCACCAGACACTGGGAGAGGAATTCAACGTTCAACCTGAGGAGGCTGGTGGGATGAACTTTAGGAGAACAGGCTCATTGTAATGGCTGGAATGGAATAAATGGAATGGAGTCAAACATGTGGTATCCATATGTTTGATGTGTTTGATACTGTTCTATCAATTCCATTCCAGACATTACAATGAGCCTGTAAGGCGTGTATATGGGAGGTGAAGTCAAGTGCAGGAGAGCGGAGTATAGTAAACAGGCGCACTTTAATACCGGTTACCAAATGACAGCACATAAAACATACTAGTGCCAAAAACACTGTCTATAACAGTGTGCAGCGCATGACAAATATCCACGTAACAATAAACAATCACTCACAAACACAACATGGGGAACAGAGGGTTAAATAGTAAACAAGTAATTGGTTAAGTGAAGCCAGGTGTGTAAGACAAAGACAGAACAAATGGAAAATGAAAAGTGGATCGGCGGTGGCTAGAAAGCCGGTGACGTCGACCGCTGAACGCCGCCCGAAAACAAGGAGAGGGACCGACTTCGGCGGAAGTCGTGACAGAGCCAATCCTCCTACAGCTCCTCCTACCAGCCCACTGCTTTCAACAGAACAATATCCCTAAACACAAGGCCAAATCTACACTGGAGTTGTGTGTGTGTCTGCATTTTACTGGACCATTAGGAAGCTGTTGTTGATATGTTGTTTGGACTGTGAATGCTAATTTGAACACTTATAATCCAGTCAATGATAAGAACTTAAACTCTGTATCCTCAGTGGCCTGGGCTGTGGGGGGACTGTGAGGAGTGGTGTGGCAGGCTGTGGGGGGACTGTGAGGAGGGGTGTGGTGGGCTGTGGGGGCGGGGCTAAACTCCCCCTGCTCCCTTCCTGTACGCATGCTCCCACGGACGGACACACACACACAGAATAGACACACACACCACCACAAACAAGCCAGCTCTGCTGTGGTCTGGTCGGATGCGTCCCTGGAGGACAGAGCAAGATTGAAGACACACTGAGCATGTGATGAGGCAGTGAAATGGCTGCGAGCGGCGGCGGGAAAGCTTGAGGGGCAGTAGGGGAGAGGTATGGGGGCTCAGAGGAGCACTGGAGCAGTTATGGGGGCTGAAAGGAGCTTTATGGTGGGCTGTGGGGGACTGTGAGGGAGTGGTGTGGTGGGCTGTGGGGGACTGTGAGGGCGGGTTGTGGTGGGGCTGTGGGGGGACTGTGAGAGGAGCGTGTGGTGGGTGTGGGGGGACTGGTAGGAGCGTGTGGTGGGCTGTGAGGAAGTGGTGTGGTGGCTGTGGGGGGACTGTGAGGAGCGGATGTGGTGCGGCTGTGGAGAGTGGTGGGTGGGCTGTGGGGGACTGTGAGTGAGCGGCTACGTGGTGGCTGTGGGGGACTGTGAGGAGCTGTGTGGTGGCTGTGGGGGGACTGTGAGAAGCGGTGTGGTGGGCTGTGGGGACGTGTGAGAGCGGACTTGTGTGGTGGGACTGTGGGGGGGACGTGTGTGAGGGAGGCGGGGTGTGGTGGGCTCTGTGGGGACGTTTGTGAGGAGGCGGTGAGGGTTGGTGGGCTGTGGGGGGACTGTGAGGAGGGTGGTGGGTGGGCTGTGGGGAACTGTGAGGAGCGGTGTGGTGGCTGTGGGCGGACTGTGAGGAGCGGTGTGGTGGGCTGCTGGGGGACTGTGAGGAGCGGACTTGTGGTGGGCTGTGGGGGACTGTGAGAGCGGTGTGGTGGGCTGTGGGGGAACTGTAAGGAGCGGTGTGTGGGCTGTGGGGGGACTGTAGGAGGGTGTGGTGGGCGTGTAGGAGTGTGTGGTGGGCTGTGGGGGACTGTGAGGAGCGGCTGTGTGGTGGGCTGTGAGGAGTGGGTGGTGGCTGTGGGGGGACTGTGAGGAGCGGTTGTGGTGGGACTGTGAGGAGTGGTGTGAGTGGAGCTGTGTGAGGTAGCGGAGTGTGGTGGGCCTGTGGGAACTGTGAGGAGCGGTGTGTGGGCTGTGGGGGGACTGTGAGTGAGCGGTGTGGTGGGGCTGTGGGACGTGAGAGGAGCGTGTGTGGGCTTGGGGGGGACTGTGAGGAGGTGTGTGGTGGCTGTGGGGGACTGTGAAGAGCGGTGTGGTGGGATGTGTGGGATACGACTGTGAGGAGCTGTGTGGTGAGGCTGTGGGGGGGAGCTAGTGAGGGGAGGGTGTGGGTGGGCTGTGGGGGGACTGCTGAGAGCGGGTGGGGGACTGTGAGGAGCGTGTGGATGGGCTTGTGGGGGAGACTGTGAGGGCGGGGTGGTGGCTGTCGGGGCGACTGTGTAGACCGGTTGTGGTGGGCTTGGGGACTGTGAGGAGCGGTTGTGGTGGGCTGTGGGGGGGACTGTGAGGACCGGTGTGGAATGTGGTGGGCCTGTGGGGGAGGTGGGTGTGGTGGGCTGTGGGGAGCTGTCAGAACCTGTGGGAGGCCTTCCACTCCTCACCCAATACATTCACAGCCTGCATCACCAGGCGACAGCACTCAATTTAATATCAGCTGTCAGCAGTCCATGCATCTTAGTGTTGTAACAGGCCTCTCCTCAGGTGGAGATCACGCTTTCAAGACAGCGTCTGTACTGAGATATATAGATGCTATGAAATAATGAAATACATGTGGTGAGATCAATAGTTGGGGGCAAACTCCTSCTAAGCCTTCATGTTCTAGTCTTGACAATAGGGTGTGAGAGGGTTCAAGTGGACGGTTCTATTGCTGTTTATTTTCCCTTCGACAATTAGTCCTTATACTTTAAGTATTTAGCTATTTCCCCTGATGTTCTGCTTTCTCTAACTATGTTTTTTATGCTTCTTTTTTAAAACGTCATATTAAAAAACAGTGTCTATGTGACAGCGACATCAGAGGAAAGGGAACAGAATCATTGATGATGAATATGTCAGAGCCGAACGCACAGGGAGGGTCTTATCTCCTAGTTAGTAAATAAATGCACTGTATGCACTCCCTGCTGATGTCAAATTATTTCCCTGTGAAGAGAGAACAACGTAATCAAAACCGGAAGTATGGTGTGTCAATATAGAAGATTTAAATATGATACGCTCTAGAGGAAAAAACACCAATAACTACAGAGGTCCATGTAGTCGATACACAGTTGGTAGAATAAGTGATTCAATCTGTTCTCTTTTTTGTCATACATTTATCTATAAACGTAGATCCTGATCGAGAATGCATTCTCATTTCCAACAACAGCCAACTGGAGACTTGCAAGAGAGTGTTGAGGGGTTGAATGGGCCAATTAGAAGCTGGGATGATTAGGTTGGTATGATAATACTGTATGAAGGGCCAGATTAGGAAGCTAGGAAACCGGATCGATAGCCCCTCTAATGACAAGTGCCATAGGATCTTTAGTGACCACACAGAGTCAGAAGCTAAGTATGTGACACAATCACTAACAACTTAATTTTCCTTGGAGGTATCCGATCCAAGTAGCTATCCCAGGCCCAGTCCTGCAAATTAGTAACAATTATACTGACAAATGATAACTTATCAAGCACTTTCCATTGGATTACGCTCAAATTGCAAATAAACAAGTTAAGAGTTGCTGGTCACATACAAGGGTTAAATGTAGAAGGGCTGGAGGTGTTTGTCATTAATGACAACCTTATTCCTCTCAATGGGTGCTCCCCCATCACAGTGTCACTCTGTAGGACCCAGGGGAAGTGAAAATTACATACCTCCTTCACTGCGGGACAGAAGGGACCCTGTTCTCTGGTAAGAAACACTCGATAAAATGCCATCTCTCATTAAACCCCCTTTTCTTCCTGTTGGAAGTGACTGGTGAGATAGGGATTTCTGATGTCTGTGGTTCACATAAAGAAACACTGCCTTTATGTCTGGAAGTGTTGTTATCTTAAGACAAGGGTCATGCTACAGTCAGAGATGCGTATTGTCATGGCTTTGGGTCATGCCAAGTCAACCAATCCAGTCTCAGGTGGCTAGGTCATGTACTGAGGATGTAATCAGACGTCAAAGTCAAGACAGTCCTTTGTTGGACACCACAAAGGAGACGACTCCGGGGCAGGACAAGGACCCTTGTGGCGTGGGTTTGTTGCAGACCTATGCTCCACAAGGAGCAAAGAGGAGGGAGTAAGAAAGTAAAATCTCACAAACTGTACATACACAATATGAACAAATTCTGAGTAATGTTTGGTCCATGTTCAAGATTGAGTAGTGTACAAAATCAAACACCAACAGGAGCAGTATATAATGCCAAATGAATACCCTGCATGCTGTGTTCATCAGGCAACTACAGTAAGTTGTTGAAACGTTGCTATTAAACCTTGGAAGTACTGAAACAGTGATGTTATTCTACTTGTTGCTCATGTAAAAGATTGACAATCAGCATTTGGCCCTAGAATCACAGAATGTTGGTTTTGATGTTGGGTTAGTGATGCAGTCGTCGAAGGCTCTTGTTGTTGATGACATGACCTGTTGCTATTGTTAAATCAACCACTGACATTGCAGTTAGGCAACCTCTATTGTAACAAGTGATTGCATAAGTAGAGGCACAGCAGGGTTAAATCATATGGACTTGGCAAAAATCAATACACTGCAGTTTACCAGAGGCCATAACAAATTGCCATCTTTAAGACAAAACCAGAATAAGACCACTTGTAATTACTGAGACTGTGTGTAAAGAACACAATAAGAAATGTGTTGTTCGTCATCCATCATTTCTTTGTGCCATATTTAATTGGAGGCCTAAATGTATTTTTGTTATCCGTATATATAGATATATTTTACATTAATTAAAATACTAATTTAACTACAGCACATCCTCCCGTACCCCGGCTCTGGGAGAAGTGCATGGTATTTTAGGGCTGCATCTAAAAAGGGTTAAGATTCTTGCCCTTTCCCACTATTACATCAGCTGCGTTGCCATGACAACAGCAATTAGCAGGAACTCGGTTTCCAGGCAGGCAGTGAATAACTCTGTGCCTTGTCACCATGGCAACCGAGATCAGGGCAGCCACACACACATCTGTCTGAAGTGAAAAGCAGCCATGATGGTGTGGAGCAAAGCACATGGGCTTCTCTCTGTGGGGACAGATACAATTGATCAAAATACAACTATCTAAGCTAAGCAAAACGTATAGTGCATGAAATAGCAGTTGCATTAAGTATTGGGTTTAGTTGATCAGTTCCTTTTATTCCTTTGTGTAGTCATATCACCCTTGGCTACTGAAGTGATTTGATGCCATGTTTCTTTGAACATAGAAGGACTAATGCCTACACCTGTCACATTCCACAGGGTTGCCAACTTTTGAAGAAAGCTTGGAGTGAGATTTGTAATGTGAATTTCAATGCCCATTGGCACAACCCCTAGACGGGGGTACTGGGTGTCCTCCCCCAGGAAAATTGTACTGTTTTAAAGCTAACTTCCTGTATGCAACATGTGCCGGGAAGTGCTACCACTTCACCAAGGCTCTCCACAGGAAATGCTAATATTAATAGTTGATGGCAGTGGGTAACCAAATCATAGATTGTAGTCTCCTTGTCAATAGACTGCTTTGAAGGTAAAGACACAAACATTTAGTATTTTGTAATTTGGGTGAACGATCCCTTTAAAATAGGACTGGAAGAAAATCCTGTTTGTTCTCCAGGAGGGTTTGCCACCCCTGATCTATGTTTCCCAAATGCTGGGTGTATGAAAATGTTTTTGTTATAACAATTAATTTCTCAAAATCACCAAACCTTTAAGAAAATCTAATGAATATCAATATTCAGGTACTTTATGCCTACTAGTTGAAGATCCTTGCCATTCTCTTACTCTACAATGACAAAATATATGTGTTTGTGAGTTGTGAATACCCCCAACATCTCTGCCTAGCATGTACAAAACACTAAAATGTACAAAATTATATTAATACCCAATGCTTATTTGTATGACTTATTCAAAATTGTCCATGAATGGCTGCAATAATACATAGCCTCATATAGTTAATTTTCAAAGACAAAAGTAGAAATATTAGATTTAAAACATGTGAACACACTGGAAAAATTGTGAAGACACAAGCAGAGTAATTACTCTATATTAGCCCATTGTTAAGAATAATAATTATTGTACTGATTAGACTAAATAAAGTAAATAGATCAAATCTCCTAAAGACACGATTACACAAATTTGCCCCTACACCCTCACAAATCATTTTCCGATTGATTCTTTCCCCTATAGAATCAAACGTACCTTATTGATTCACAATAGTTTGACAAAATGGTATTATTCATGGTTACAAATCAGTTCACCCTACAAA
Source organism: Salvelinus sp. IW2-2015 (assembly GCF_002910315.2). Taxonomy (NCBI): domain Eukaryota; kingdom Metazoa; phylum Chordata; class Actinopteri; order Salmoniformes; family Salmonidae; genus Salvelinus; species Salvelinus sp. IW2-2015. Next base: position 61,700,704 of record NC_036855.1, read on the forward strand.
ACTTCCCTGCTAAAAGATACTGTAGGTCTCTGCTGCCTTTTCGTTGTTACAACCTTAATTCTAATCACCAAAAGAACGGACTAATGCAAGTGTGGATTAAATCGATTTTAGCACACGCTGTCAAAAGGCTGCATTCTGCACAGGGACGCAACCAAATTTTGTTGACAACATTGTACATAAAACAACGTTACCATGCTGCTCTTTTTACCGTTTTATAAACGCAGCAGAGAACGTTCTCTCTCCATCAGCTCTGATGTTACGTGATATTTTAGTGTTTCTGGCATGATATGATGGCCGCTCACCGGAAGCGTTCATGGGGATGGTACATGTCTTAGTGTGTGTAGAGTAATATGGGAGGTCAACACTGTTGATCAAATCGACTACATTTACTCAAGAGAACCATAATAATAAAGAAGTGTCTACTGTTCATCCTGTTCACATCACAAGGTCAAACATGACCAAAATACACAGCCTGTATGCAAAAGGCCTCACTCAGCGCAAAATGCATATGGTAAATGTAGTGGAGCATTAATGGCACCAGGTTTCAGTTTTAAAAAAACATGAGATTACTGTTTCATTGCAAATGTTATTTAAAGCAGTTTACAGTTAAGCCATATACTGTATAGACATGCATGCAAGCAACATGCTCCAACAACCTGAGCTATCGGGAACCAAGATTCTTTTTGAAAGATTTTGCAATTTAAATGAAAACTGTSAACCTTCAAACTACATACGGACTTAGGAAATACCCCCGACCATGAGGATAAACTTTTATAAGGTCACTATGCGATCGTAATTTCAAAAATCCACTTTCATGTCATTTGCTCTTGCATGAAGTACCTGCAATTCTCACTTTTCCCAAGTGAGAGAGAGGGCTGAAGTGATTAGACTGAAATAGGGACTCCTGTAGGGTTTTCTGTTTCATATTACAGGTCTGGCATCCAGGTGAAATCAAATGGAAAGCATTCCACATGCGGACGGACACCCTCACACACACTCACACACAGGGAGCCGCTGTAGAATCACACCTCTCTCAGAGAGAGAGAGTGTGTAAGTGAGAGAAAGAGAGAGAATTGTACACTATCAGTGTACTAACACAGAATATTCCAATAAATTATCGACCAGCTCATCGAACACAAATTCAACCCTAAGATGAGMSRGCACCAGCTCCACTAACACTGCCTTGGCATCTCTTGAGCCCACTCACTCTAAATAGTGTTTTTTCTTCCAGATGGCCATCCTATCCTAAAGAATAGTGTAACAGTCCTTCCTCCTAAATGTGTAGCTTAGTTCCCCAGTGCCCTCCCACCCATCCCCCTCCTTCCAACTGAAGGATCAGCGTCTGTTAGCAACAGTCCTGTGAATAATCCTTCACTGTAGAACATACTGTATGTTTCTCTATGGAGGGCTTTCAAGAAGGATTCAGGTCAATATAGGACAATATCTCATACTAGGGTTGGGCAGTATACAGATGTTCGTACCTTCATACCATTCTTGTACCATACCGGGGTAAACAGTAGCACCGGCAGTGCACACATCTTTCCAAATGTYAAAAAAAAWAAAAAATACTAACAAGCAAACTTAAACTAATTGCAACGGCAGACAATCCAGCTCATAAAGTTCTACAACTACTGTATCTAAAAAGGCTACTCACAGTTTGGTGCAAGAACAAAACATATTGGGGGGAGACGTGGAGTAGGCTGCATAGCGGAACTGCACATATTGAATGGCATCCTATATGGATGCCCATCACGTGTGGCACAGTCTTTTCAGGGTCGGGTTTGGAGAAGTGGAGAGGATTGATTGTCTCTGCTGTAACAAAGAAGCTTGATCTTGCAAAAGCTAGCCACCAAATGCATAGCTGGAGTCCTGACCTGGAGATTACGATCTAAGATGTGCCAAATAAATTAACTTATAGTTATAAACACTGAGTTTACAAAACATTAGGAACACCTACTCTTTGCAGGGCATCATACACTGACCAGATGAATCCAGGCGAAAGCTATCATCCCTTATTGATGTCACTCGTTAAATCCACTTCAAATCGGTGTAGATGAAGGGGAGGAGACAGGTTAAAGAAGGATTTTTTAACCTTGAGACATGGATTGTGTACGTGTCATTCAGAGGGTGAATGGGCAAGACAAAAGATTAAAGTGCCTTTGAATGGGGTATGGTAGTAGGTGCCAGTGGTAGTAGCCCACTGATTTGAGTGTGTCAAGAACTGCAARGCTGTTGGGCTTTTCACGCTCAACATTTTACTGTGTGTATCAAAAATGGTCCACCACCCAAAGGACATCCAGCCAACTTGACACAACTGTGGGAAGCTTTGGAGTCAACATGGGCCAGCATCCCTGTGGAACGCTTGTGACGCCTTGTAGAGTCAGTTTCGGTCTGAACGTTCCGATAGCAACGACTATGGAGGAAAAAGTGACAATAAGTGATATGTTAATTGACGCTTCTGCCTTGTGCTGTTTATTCCTGATAGTTTTCAAAACCTATGAAGATGTCCAACCCGCCCATACCATGGGTATTTCAAAATAGCCCGGGATACGGTATATACACAGTATACCGCCCACGCTTTTTTCATTACGTTTAATAACCTTGCAATGTGCTAAGGACATACAGTATGTTACAGCATTGGGTATTTGTTTCAGGATAGGTTTCAATGGATAGGTAAGACATCCACAATGAAAAGTCTCCTTTATACAGTACCCAGCTATTACCGCTTTCTCATACAATTGATTTGTCCTACAATTTTCATTCATTCCTTTTTTACATTGGATTTACCCAACTATTATAAGCCCATGTTCTTTCAACCCTTACATGTGTCTGTTCATCAAAAATGAACAAGAATGGCATTTTAAACTCTTTTTGTGTCGATTATAGCATTCTGTTATTGTATTGTATTATATTTAATATTCATTTTTTTAAGGAATAACATGGTGGTTTTAGATTTTCTTTATAAAGAAAAAGAAAACACAAACAAAAGAAACGGTCTTCTCAGCCCCCTGTTTGATCTTGCTCTGTGATTCTGTGCGCTCTAGCATCGATGGATGTGTGTATAAAAAAAKCTCACAAAAAAGAGCGAAATAGGCTTAAAACAGTGGGAAGGACTGCACGCATGGCCTTGAGTGCAGCATAATGGGTCTAACACCAATTATCCCTGTTCCACGCATGGCCACTCTACAACTTATAATTTCCTTTGCTAGCAGCATGTTATAGTACAGGCTAACATTAAAAACAGACTTTAAAAACAAGGGAAAGAACATTAGAGTTTCTTAGTGAACATTGCAGTATGTACTGTGCATTCTCTCTAATAGGGGCTATGGGGACAAAAGGTCTTCATCTTTTCATCAGGGTAAAACTCACATCCTGTARGTGGWATGSCTGTATCTGTGCCTGTCCAGGGTTGTTCTGAGGACACACACATTTGGCCAAGCGTTTTCCTGAGTACATGACATTATTAGTGTATTTCTAGAAATGCAATTATACRAGTCTTGCTCGCTCAGGCTTTTAGCAGAAGCCTGAGATGTATTATAAAGATGGACTAGACCTGTGGGTGACACAGTGAGAAGGAGAGAGAGAGCAGTACTTGTGCCATCAACGGAGGAAGGCCGGGGCCTACTTGAGCTCCATTTGGTGGCTCTCACCTGCCTCTCATCTGTGAAAAGCTCCTTTGTTCTGCAGGGGACCATGAGGGAGGTTGCAGATGCTTAGGAGGGYGGCTGCATTTTGGTAAGTTGTTCCTCCAGTGTTGTTTAGACATGGTGGGCCAAGCCATTTAAGAAAAGGGAAATTATGAAAGGAAATTCAATTCAGGTACAGTTGGGGATCTGTGATGGACGTGACTGAAAAGTTTACTATTAATGCTAAAAAGTGCATGGCTTTATATTATATTAATATACACTACCGTTCAAAAGTTTGGGGTCACTTAGAAATGTCCTTGTTTTTGAAAGAAAAGCACCTTTTTTGTCCATTAAAATAACATCAAATTGATCKGAAATACAGTGTAAATGACTATTGTAGCTGGAAACGYCTGGAATATCTACATAGGCGTACAGAGACACATCATCAGCAACCATCACTTCTGTGTTCCTATGGCACATTGTTAGCTAATCCAAGTTTATAGTTTTAAAAGGCTAATTGACCATTAGAAAACCCTTTTGCAATTATGTTAGCACAGCGGAAAACTGTTGTCCTGATTAAAGACGCATTAAAACTGGCCTTCTTTAGACTAGTTGAGTATCTGGAGCATCATCATTTGTGGGTTCGATTACAGGCTCAAAATAGCCAGAAACAAAGACCTTTCTTCTGAAACTCATCAGTCTATTCTTGTTCTGAGAAAGGAAGGCTATCCCATGCAAGAAATTGCCAAGAAACTGAAGATCTCGTACAACGCTGTTTACTACTCCCTTCACAGAACAGCACAAACTGGCTCTAAGCAGAATAGAAAGTGGGAGTGGGAGGCCCCGTTGCACAACTGAGCGAGAGGACACGTTCATTAGTGTCTAGTTTGAGAAACAGACGCCTCACAAGTCCTCAACTGGCAGCTTCATTAAATAGTACCCGCAAAACACCAGTCTCAACGTCAGCAGTGAAGAGTCAACTACGGGATGCTGGCCTTCTAGGCAGAGTTGCAAAGAAAAAGCCATATKTCAGACCGGACAATAAAAATTAAATATTAAGATGGGTAAAATAACACAGACACTGGACAGAGGAACTCTGCCTAGAAGGCTAGCATCCCGGAATCGRCTCTTCACTGTTGACGTTGAGACTGGTGTTTTGCGAATCGCTGCAAAATGCTGTGGTAGCCATGCTGGTTAAGTGTGCCTTGAATTCTAAATAAATCACCAACAGTGTCACCAGCAAAGCACCCCCACACCATCACACCTCCTCCATGCTTCATGGTGGGAATAACACATGCGGAGAGCATCTGTTCTCACAAAGACTCAGCGGTTGGAACCAAAAATCTCAAATTTGGACTCAGCAGACCAATGGACAGATTTCCACCAGTCTAATGTCCATTGCTTGTGTTTCTTGGCCCAAGCAAGTCTCTTCATCTTATTGGTGTCCTTTAGTAGTGGTTTCTTTGCAGCAATTCGGTCATGAAGGCCTGATTAACGCAGTCTCCTCTGAACAGTTGATGTTGAGATGAGTCTGTTACTTGAACTCTGTGAAGCATTTATTTGGGCTGCAATTTCTGAGGCTGGTAACTGTAATGAACTTGGGTCTTCCTCTCGTGTGGCGGTCTTCATGAGAGCCAGTTTCATCATAGCGCTTGAGAGTTTTTTGCGACTGCACTTGAAGAAACTTTCAAAGTTCTTGAAATGTTCTGGATCGACTGACCTTCATGTCTTAAAGAAATTATGGACTGTCATTTCTCTTTTCTTATTTGAGCTGTTCTTGCCATAATATGGACTCGGTCTTTTACCAAATAGGGTTTACCAAATATCTCCTGTATACCACCCCTACCTTATCACAACACAACTGATTGGCTGAAATGCATTAAGAAGGAAAGAAATTCCACAAATTAACTTTTAACAAGGCACAGCTGTTAATTGAAATGCATTCCCGGTGACTACCTCATGAAGCTGGTTGAGAGAATGCCAAGAGTGTGCAAAGCTGTCATCAAGGCAAAGGTTGGCTACTTTGAAGAATCTAAAATATATTTTSATTTGTTTAACACTTTTTTGGTTACTACATGATTCCATATGTGTTATTTAATAGTTTTGACGTCTTCACTATTATTTTACAATGTCGAAAATAGTAAAAATAAAGAAAAACCCTTGAATGAGAAGGTGGGTCCAAACTTTTAACTGATATTTTATGTATGTACTAATATATATATACACACACACACACACACACACACTTTTTTGTGAGGACCAGATAATAATAAAAAATATATGCTTTGTTATCTAAAAAGCAATGTCTGACATTTTGAAGAAAGCCTCATTCAGAATTGAACWGAATGACTCACTACATCCTCATCAAATTGTGTAGTACATGAGTGAATAAAAATWGTTTTAGCTCGCATAGAATTACATTTTAAGAATGTTCTTGACAAAATGTGTCTGAGTAAATGGTACTGGTTTATTTAGATTTATTGAACAATTATCTCCCCTTGGTAATGCCACGCCATATTACTCTAAAGCTCAGAAAAAAGATACTGTAGTTGTTCGGCTGTGAAAATCACACAAAATAAAGATACAAATAAATAAATAAATTATAAAATAATAATTGGTGGGTGTTTATATTTGTCCTGTTACACACAAGTGTGTAATGCAAATGTATTTCTTGCATATCTCCACTCCCCCTGAGACACCCGCAGGAAGTGAGGTCATGGCAAAGGTCACCATTGTCCTACGCCCCTGGAGCAATCAAGTATTCAAACCAGTGAACTTTTGGTTACTGGCCCAATGCTCTAACCTCTAGGATACCTTTCGAAATATGACTATTCCACTGCAACTGTGGTTTCTCTCTGTGTAACCACGGCATCCTCAAATTTCAGTAACAACCTTTGTAATTCCCTCTTTGATGATGATTGTTTGCACACAATTTGTGGCCTGTGCACCCTCTCCAGTACATAGTTCTTCAAGGGTTCTTTGGTAAGGCTGATGGTTTTATGTTGAACCATAATGACTCAAATAACCCTTCAAATAACCCAAATAACCTCTTTGCAGTTCAGAAAAGGGTCCTTTCCTCTTTCAGTGATAATTAAAATGTAGGAGCGGCGGCTCATTAGAATATTTTGAGGCGTGGTTTGCACACAGCTTTTTTTGTGCAAACGTAAGTGTCATTCCAGTTTATCTAATGTTTTGTCTTATACCATTAAATGTTGAACATGACTACAGCCAGAAATTGTGTCTCGTGAAAGACTCACGTAAGTCCTTGTGTCATGGGAACTGTTGTCTAAATCAGTGGTTCTCAAACCTCTCCCCGGGGACTCCGAGCAGTTCCATGTAAATGATATATTCCAGAGATAGCTCACCAGATGAATCAACTAACACTATAATAACAACAAAGGAATTTTAATTTAAGAGAAAGCAATATAATATGGCTAACCAGAATAAATAACCCTGTATYGTTTTCAAAAGGCTATTGAGATTCTCCATAAAGGTTATATACAGATCATTTATAGTTACATAATTTATAGTACCAGAAAAGGGTTGTAATGATTTATTGTGCTATATAATATATATATATAATATACATATATATGGTTCTTTATAGAAGCTTATAAAAGGATTATTGATAGCACAATAACACTGGGTAGTTGGGGTGGCAGGTACGGTTGCTGGATTGAATAACTGAGCTGACAAGGTAAAAATATGTTGTTCTTCCCCTGAACAAGGCAGCCAACCCACTGTTCCCTGGTAGGCCTTTCATTGTAAATAAGAATTTGTTGTTAACTGACTTGCCTAGTTAAATAAATGTGAAACCTTTAAAAATAAAGGTTCCATTTAGAAATGTACGAGCATGGTTCTTTATAGAACCTTAAAAAACTAGTTCTATATAGCACCTAAAAGGGTTCCTGTATTTTTAAGCGCCAAATAACCCTTATWTGGCTCTATATCAAAAACATATTTAAAAGTGTGTACAACACATGAGTAACGTGTGATGTGTAAAAGTCGCCGTCTCTGTCTGATTCCCCACCCAATCGGAGGGACTAGTCCTACTCCTCCCGCCCTGCCTGTGTTGCTGGCCAAGCTTCATCCTGTTCACGAATTACGCTGAAAAGGAAAGTCTGCCACTCACTGAAAAACAGCTCAGGAAAATATTGGTTGCTTTTTACTCTAATGCTGGTTGCCATGGAAATAGAAATGTGCCAAACAAAGGACAGAGAGAAAGGGAGAGAGGAAGAGAGAAACAGGAAGGAAAGGAGATAGCTTAACAACTCACGTGACGCGTGTGTGTGTGGTTTGTCTTGCATCCAGTAAAATATTTATTCAGGTGTGATGGAGTAATTGTGTATGTTTGCTATAAAGGAAGTTCAAAAGCCATCAAGACACCTGTAAATATGTGTGAAACGTCTTGGACTTTTGATTGGTTTGATTGATTGGTGATTAATTGGCTACTTTTATGTGTATGTTCAAGAGGAAGAGAGAGGAGGGGAGAGAAAGAGGGAGAGATTGAGCGAGAGAACGAGAGAGAGAGAGAGAGAGAGAGAGAGAGAGAGAGAGAGAGACCATGTGTTTGTGTGGGTGTTACGTGGGTGTCCTAACGGATTGGATGACTATGCTCTTGGTGGTGCATGGTTGTTTGCTATTAAACTAGTCTTCTCTCATGTGGTGAGCTATGTACTCTGTCAGTATTCTTTGATATTACTATGAACAGGCATAGTATTGAAAAGTGTTTTACTCTGAAACATTCAAGGAGTATATCGCCTACTCCAGTCACYCTGAAGGCTAAATGAATGTCCGTATCGCCTACAGTCATATCACCCAGTATAGTGAAGTCTGATACTGATATTTTTTTGCACTACACTACTACATAAATGGAATATGTTTCATCTCTTTCTTTTCGAGAGCTGGTGCTGTTGGAGTGTGGGGTGAACAGTAGGAGAACACTAATGAGAGTTTCAGGGAGAGCAAGGTACCGAGCAAAGGAGGAGAAATGGAATAGAGATTGGCCAATCAATTATTCCCTWCATTTTCTAAATGAAGAGCAGAGCACTAAGAGGTCAAGCAGCACTGTGGGTGGGCTGAAGTGAGAACAGACTGACACCTGAACTCAACAGGAGAAACASTGGGGAGTCGGGGGCTCATATTCACAATGGGGCCAGTTGGAGGAAGTAGTCTACTCATGCACAATGTTAAAAAATATATTTTTTTACCAACATTGGACTACCAGTGGTTTACTTTTCATTTGCCACATGACATCATGCTGCCGTTATACCCTAAGATATCAAATCAATCTGATTCTCAGTTAGGTCTTAAACCAGAACTAAAATCTTGCTTAATTTGGTCAGATATGTCTCGTCTGTCCACAACAGATTAGTTAGGACCTAAATTGAGGTCATGGTTCTGCAGCATGCATTGCCCGGCTGGAGAGCATTAGCATTGTTTGAGGTTTTACACCCTACCAAAGAAAAGGTCATTAGCTGATGAGGGCAGTTACCTGGAAGAGAGGCACCTGGTGGGTGATCCTGCTTTTCTGTTGGCTGGAGAGATAGAGAGAGAGAGAGAGAGAGAGAGAGCGAGAGAGAAAGAGAGAGAGAGAAATAGAAAGAGAGAAATAGATAGAGAAAATACATGAGCAGATGCTCGCTCTCACGCAYCACAGTGAATTGCCCATACCCTGCCTAAACAAACCCAGCCCATCACAGGCAGGTGTGTGTGTTGTAGCACTGATACCGAGTACAGACATCTGTTCTAGTGACCTTTGAACCCCAGGTCTGTTTTCATGGCAGGTAGCAAAGCCCTWATCATCTCCTGAGAACTCTGAGTGGCTGATTGGAACCATCGGGGAGCATGATGAACCATGGTGTATAAATACAATGTGAGCCACTCCCTCTGGTCCAGGCTTTTTATTAATTGTCTCATTAAGCACTCTTTATACACAGGGATTAAAATAGAATCAAATCAAATTTTATTTGTCACATGCGARGAAAACAACAGATGTAGACTTTATCGTGAAATGCTTACTTACATGCCCTTAACACAATGCAGTTCAAGAATCACACCCTTACAGAGAAAATGACGGTATCGACTGGAATTGCAGAAATACTACACCAATATTTAGATTTTATTTTACAAGGCAAGTCAGTTAAGAACAAATTCTTATTTTCAATGACGGCCTAAGAACAGTGGGTTAACTGCATTGTCCGGGGCAGAACGACAGATTTTTACCTTGTCAGCTCAGAGATTCAATCTTGCAACCATTCAGTTACTAGTTCAATGCTCTAACCACTAGGCTACCTGCCTACCCATACCATTATAACCAGAATGTTTCAGGAATAATGTTTCATACATGAAAGAATATCTAGATCTGTGATATATGCAAATGTGTTTTCATCGACTACAGTATGTCAGACCCGAACATTTAGTGCATCACAATAAAAAAGCTAGTATATTATATTGAAGTCATTAGTATAATGCTCAACAAACTATATTTTTGTGTGCTCTTCATAAGATATATTTCCATATGTCTCATTTTTACCCACCAAGACACTTGCATACAAATCCAAGCACATTTCTTTGGACAAAATAACAAAATTCAGGTGTTCATTCAATCAGGAAAAAACTATAACTCTACATATTTTGAGTAGATAATACTGTTTAAAGCAGCACATTGACATCTGAAAAGATTACATGGTCTCTTGCTTTGTGAAACATTATAAAACTGCTAAATGCCAGTTACAGGCTCTTTGCTGCTGTCTTGGATAAAAGAGAGGAAATATGCATGTAAAAAGCCCAATTTGAGATGAATACAGAGAACAATTTGCCTCCATGCGTTCTTCCTGAGGGTGGAGACACTGTGTTTAAATACAAGCTGTTTCTTTGAAAGGCTGAGGTGGTGATCTCCAGTGGAGAATGGAGGCAATGTTCTGTATACTGTAGTCGACACACATRGGGACAAAGCAGGAGCAGATCAGTCAGGCAAGCATGCTGGTAGGCTACTATACAGCTACTTGTTTAACAGGACAGGAATACAGTGACACAGTGGTCAACATGAACAGAATAGTGTGTGTCGTATTTTAACAATAAAATGCCTTGTGAATAAAACATATAGTGACTTTTAGCACATTAAAAAGGAACTACATGATTTGTCACAATCATTGATATTGTTGCTAATTTCCCTATGATTATCAAGGCATTAAGATTATAGATGCAGTCTTAATGCATTAAGGGGTTAATTGGAGGTGTTTTCAATTGGGTTTTCACAATGCATGCAAAAAATGTGGAAGGGGTTTAACCAGATCTAGTACCAACAGGCAACAGCTGTGAAATCTATCTCTCTAATATAAACAGGTATATAGTATCTTGCATATTCATATGTATCTGTTGAATGGCTTGGTGGAAGATTGGCTGGAGTTGTGGTGTGCCCTTTAAAAAAAAAAGATATTCAGGGACTTTCAAATTCAGTCTCCTCGATGGTGACGTCACCGATGTTCAGAATATTGACAGGCCACCTGTCGGGCGACCTGCTCTTTAAAGCGGCAGGACTGTWACAACGCTAGACTTCTCTCTCTCTACACATGGCAAAGAGACGGGCCGTCATCTTTCTTCCTTAWCATATACCAAGAGAGTAAGCGACAAATAAACGGAGGAACAGAGATAGAGCAGGTTGACAGAGGGAGAGAAGGAAGTGCTATAGGTTGGCGCTAATCCATGATGTGCAGTTTATACCATCTGAACCTGATAGTCCTTCTCAGCAAACCAGTGACGCGTGAGGCATCAGCAACCAGGGAGGGTTGAAGGAACAAATGCACGCTGTGTCTTGTCTAAGTACTCTGAAGGTAAGATACTTGTATTTACTGCGTGTGTGTGTGTGTGTGTGTGTGTGTGTGTGTGTGTGTGTGTGTGTGTGTGTGTGAGAGAGAGGAGTTTTATGTTGGGGTCGGGTGAAAGGAGGAGAACTGCCGACAGGCAACAGGTCGCTGTAAGCAAGCAAAAACCAAGCACACAGAGGCTTTTCCTCCACCACACAGTACGCTCTCGTGGCTACATTCGTACCGTCAAAAGCATGGTAAATAACCCCCGGATTGAAATAGATTCATTGTAGGCTAGGTCAGTTATATCATTCCCATTGAAACCCATGACCTTTCGAACCTAGACTACATTTATATTATTCACGATCCTTAGGATGGGATTGAGCACTGTAGTGCGCCAGCTACAAACGGTATGCAGTAATTATTTGAGTAAAAACGTCACTGCTCATGATGCTTTCCGATACGTAAGGCATATGTAACCATTGCCATTATTCTGACATTCATTTCATTATTGCTTATGCTCTTCCTGATATAGATTAACCCATCCATACACACCAGTACTCATCACTCTCCGGTTCAGCAACCACCGATGTGGACAGCTCTTTCGCTATGTGTTGGTGTATTGGTCTGTTGTTTTCCACTGTAAATGATCCACCGTAACCACACAAAAGCTAGTTAGATATATGTTTCCTAAAAATCATATATGGCTAACACTTGCAGGTAACGAGTATCACCTTTCATTGTTCCTGTTTAACCAATTGAAAGTGGCAGAATAGGGCACTGTACTTATTGATGCATTATGTTAAACTGGTTGGAGAAAAGGAAGTAAGCATAAATATGAGCAACAGCATGTTTAACAAACAGGTTTGTTATGAATTCAGTGGGTTTGGTGTAGTTATTTGGAACAACCATATCAACAAAGGAGTAGAAATTAACCCACAACCAGATTCATGCTAGGAGTCATCTTTGAGTGGCTGATTGTTTGTGGAGACTAATTATTATCATATTGAAATGCCTCTGGCTCCCTTCAAGCTAAACAAGATAATGTCAGCAGGGATGCATCTGCCAGGAGCACATCGCGGCGAAATTGCAGTGCTCAGCTTAACCTTGAGAGGCAATCTGGCTTCTGAAAGAGCAGCCTTTTGAAGCGCCAACAGGGTATAACAGAAAACACACACACATCACAAAACGACAGGTGCTAATATGTAGGTCTTTGATTGTGTGTGTGGTGTGTGTGTGTGTGTTGGTGTGTGTGGTTGTTGTGTTGTGTGTGGGTGTGGTGTGTGTGTGTGTTGTGTGGTGTGTGGTGTGTGTGTGTGTGTGTGTGTGTGAATGGATGCCATTTAAAGAGAGACATTTGAAGTAAAGTCCCAGTAGTTAATGCCCGAGTCGCCGGTTTGTATGTGGGTCCCCATGGAGCCCAGGGGAGGTGCCCCAGCATCTGAACTGTCCTTTCATCAGCCTGTCAGGGCAGGGAGCTGGTCACCCACACTGAGAAAGAGCACCCAGACTCCTCATCACCACACAACTCAGATATTTAAAGAAGAATTCCACAACAGCCGAGATGAGACAGGAAAGAACACAGCTGATCAGAGGAAGGGAGAGCAAACATTCARTCCAAATGCACTAATCTTTCTATGCTCCAATAAAAACAAACAAAGGATAATAGAATAGAGAGTGAATCATGTGTCTAAGCATATCCATCCCTGTTGGTTTGTGACAATAGATTGTTCACACAGCTTTTGGTATCTTAGAATACATTTCCATGGTTTCGCTGAAGCAGAAGGGAAGGAGAAAAAGTGTGAACGGTATCTATGGAGAAGGAGGTGAGGTGGCGGTGTGGATGCATGGTAGAAGTCTGTTATACAGTCAGTTTGGTGGTTAACATGTAGTCAGAGCTGAAGCTCAGTCCTAATGTAATGCAGAGGAGTGGGGAAGGAACGTGGCAGATCTGACGCCAGATGGATGAGTTGAGAGWCAGTCAGTGTGGCTGTGTGCCCAGAGAGAGTCACCAAGCCTCTCAGAGGACCATATATTCACTTACTGACACGGACACCATGGCCCTAACCCCCCAGCCGGTCTCTAACCAACACTCATTCCCTGCATCCACACACCATAATATTACTACTCACATATCTCTCATATCCCTCTTATGACTGACTACATTGCCTCTTATGACTACCTCAACCCCCAACCTTTTCTACACACTTACCCCCACCATCACCTCCAATCACTCTCCCCCACACCTTGAACACCCCCCATCACCCCAATATATCACCCTGCATCTACCTGTAACCTTCATAACCCATCCCATCCCTACTCCAACAGCAGCCTCCACTTCAACCCCAGAATCCCACCCCACCACTACTTTGATATACCTCCAGTGATGTTATGGTAAAAAAAAAAATGCTGATCGCAGTTCTCATGAGTAAAGTAACGTTCSCTATACTTTCAATGCATTTTTACGCAAAAGGTGGGTTAGCGGCCATAATGTGTGTTTACCTTCTACTACACCACAGTATACCTCCATCCCTGACTCSCCTCCCTCCATCCCCCAGCACCTTACTTTCCCTGAAATMTGTTTTATTACAGTAACAAGAGGGCTGCACTTTAGAAATCAGTAGAGAGTCCCTGTGCTCGTCTTCTTCACGCCCGTCAGTGTAAAAAATCCACTCTAAAATACATCTGGCACAAAAAGAATCTTACACTAGACGGGGTATCGTACACTATAACGAGGTAAAACGATTGGGAGAGCGTGCAGTGCACACTAACTGAGTCACCATAGAGCACATCCATTGGGGAGGGGGCCAGGGTGGAGGAAAGGGGGCCACTGCCCCCAGTCTTCTGTCCTGCTGAGGCATGGCTGTGGGTGGTGAGTCGCCAGGCTCCAGCTGGCCTACTGTCTGTGGCAGCAGCTCTGGTGCAGGAGTGGAGATAGATCACTGCCCTACACATGAACAGGGTCACTGATAGCACAGCACCTGACATGAAATTACACACTAAGTGCAATGAAACATGGAGAATACAGAATAAATACAGAGCACAGTCGCAGTCYGGCTACACCTAATGTGATCTTTTACTGTCATTTGATCATACAGCAGCAAAATGTTATTTCGGTTAGTGTCTCCTGAAAATGGGATCAAACTGACAATCCTTTGAGGTGACGGAGAATTGTAATCGAATGTGTATTGACCCAAAGGTGTTTTTATTTGATTTGCTGGGTAATTGATAAGGGAAAATACAGTCTGGYTAGCCTGGGGATGTAGTGGATTTGATTTTCCTGCACCGCYTGTCAGCAGCTGTAAGATWAGATMTAATATTAGGACRTACAGGATTTCTTCCATTGTGCAAAATTCAGTTTCTAGCCACAGCTTTTTACAAGAAAGAAGCCACATATTTAGAGCTTGTTTCCAAAGGCACCCCATTGGCCCATAAGACTACCGTTTAAGACAAACCAAAATCAATTTACACAATGATAAAAAATCCATTTAGATAATGATCATTCTTAATTCAATACTAGGGAGGCTTTCTAGGTAGGACATGTACAGTMTTGTTGGGAATCACTCCATGTAGATGAGCTACAGTAGGAAATCATTCAATTGCCATTACAGCAACAGTTAGTGTGCACTGCACACTCTCACAAGCGGTGTTCCTCGTTATAGAGTACGATTCTCCGTCTAGTGTAAGATTCTTTCTGTGCCAGATGTATTTCAGAGTGGATTTTTTACACTTTGACGGGCGTGAAGAAGARGAGCACAGGGACTCTGGACTGATTTCTAAAGCGCAGCCCTCTRGTTACTGTAATAAAACAAATTGTTCATGTAACTCGACAGAGACCTCAGGGGAGACATCATGCTTGAGTAGTAAAGAGAAGCTGAGCTGTGCTCCAGTCATAGCAGACACTGGATCATGTGCTGTTTCTAGAGCTCTGATACCTCCTCAGATCTGCCGACAGGCCACAGGCAGGTATTCTATTATTACATACAATAAGAAACAACAACGCCTGCTGTATTTCATGTTCCCCTGCCACTGTAATGTTAGTCTGTCAGATGGAAACAAACCGCATTTCAGATTGAATTGAGCTGTTTTCTGAGCCGTTGGCTGTCACTCGCGTAAAGATGAGGCCCCTGGGAACAGAGGGAAAGTAGTACCTAGGGCCATAAGGGATTATTTAGTGGTTGATGGGGGGGGGACTGTCTTGGCTCCTAACTCCCAATGTACTCCTGACAGGTATTCCCTCATCAGCTTCTTAATGTGAGATCAATAGGGAAGCCCCCACCAGTGTTTGTGTGTACCTGCGTGTACCTGCATGCATGCGAGTGCCTGTCTGTTTGTTCATCTGTTTGTGCGTTTCTGTGTGTGTGTTTGTGTGTTTGTGCATGCACATCATGCAGTATGTATGTATATCTGTGTTGTTATCGGAGATAGGGGAGGGTCTGTTTGTCTCCATAAGTCTCTCCACTAATCAAAGCCGCTCCACGCCTGTGGAGAGACAGAACTAATGAAACGAGGGGTGAATAAAATGCCATTTAAGAAATTCCCGTCATGTTCCCTGCTGACAGGGCTGGGTGATGGGATGTTATAATGGAGTTAAGGTGAGGCCAGAGAGCTGCCCTAAGGGCATGATTATTCTCACTCAGAGTTATTGAATTAAAGTCCCCCTCATCCTCATTTCAGTCTGGTTCTGGAAAACTGGAATGCATTTTTCTTTTTACACCTGATTGTTTGGCCTCAGGGAGTCTGTTTTATCTTTCTCCCCGTGCAAGGTGCATGCTGGTCTAATTTGTAAGTGTTATTTAGAATCAGAATGTTTCCAACTGCATTGTCTAGACATTGTGATTTTAAATGTAACGACATATATACTGTATCTAGGTGTTCTTCCTCTTTTGTTCCCCATTCTACATCTTATGTCGAAAGGAGAATGTGAAATGTTCCGAGGTGGTGTGTTTTAGTCACGGGGTCAGGCCGAGACAGGAAGAAACATGCTTTTGTGTTTGTTATTTTCTCCTTTTTTGTGTTGATGCAAAAAAAATWGCAAATTGCCAGCATTTTATGAATCATAGTCTGCCATAATCATAGGCGCTCTAGTTGAACATTAGTTTCCATTCAAAGCGCACAAGGACAGAATTGGCCCTGGCCCCTCTCTGCCCGCTGTGTGGGTAATTGTATAGAGGACAGGCCTTCATTTGAGCTGGAGAGCATAATTCAGCCGGCTTTAATAATGCATTACCATTCCATGCTGCACCTATTAGTTCTGCCAGGACTCCAGRAGAAATAAGAGGAACATATTCCAGCSCTTTTTCCTCATGAAGACCCCAAGTAAATATATAAATGGATGCAGAGGCAGGCTCTGCTATTTTGAACGAGTCTCTCATATTCACACTAGCGGCTGGCCCTATTATGGTTAATATATATTTAATTGGGAAAACGTATTTGATCCAAGTCAATTTCACTCTCACAGTGGGACTCCTAACGTAATACATTACCCATGTCGGTGGCAAGTTACCCTTTCCTCCCCAGCCAAGTCTGCTCCCATTGAGTGGAGCTGACTCCCATACAATGCTATCCAATTATGACCTCCGCTTTTGTTTGTGATAACCCAAGCWGTTCCTTATGCAAAATAAATGGGACTTGAATATAGGCTAATCAGGCCAGTTAGCACACTGCCAAACCCGTCAGTGGGGGTAATGACAAAAAGCTATTTAGAGGCTAATAATTATATATTCATTGATATAGAATGATGTGTTTGTGTAGGCGTGTAGACAAAGAGAAAGCAAGAGGGATGGAGAAGAGTGGAGAGACGGTATTGTGACTACTTAGCCTTAGACCATTTCAAATGAAGCAGATTAGCCACAGTTCCAGTCAGAGGCGGCCAACACAGCTCCATACTACCTGCTGAGATCAATGGGGAATCATTCATTTACCCAAGTGCCTTATTTCACATTGACTCGTTTAAAATTCATGGACCCAGCTCCCTTTCAGCACCTTTTCAGCATCCAGACAGGTTGAACTGCCTTTGATGAGCAAGTTGATAACTTGATACTGAAAGACTGTTATACTTCTGCTACTCAGTTTGTTCCGACCGTTAAACAGAATGGCTAAATATTCATCAGAGAGGATAGCGGGTGAGGTATCATGTCCTATTTGAACTCTTTATTTCTACTTCAATGCATCCAATCAAGAGATCTGATCGTGATTGAAAGTATCTTAGGAAAATTATGTGCATAAACACGGTCTATTGCACATTTAGTTTCTCTGTGTCCCGCCGCGTCAGTTGGACGATTGGTTGCACTATGCATTAGATGCAGTTTGAGCATTTACAACGACACCCTCTCTCCATTGATGGGTTTTATTAGACTCAGAGTGCTGTGGCTGTATTGACTGCGTCCTTCCTGACCACTGAGAGAGGAGGGGGACACAGGTGACAGTCTCTGGAAATGAAGGACAATATTATGGATTTGGGAGGGACTGCCCACTCACAGGAAAGGGCATTGGGATTTTACACCATGACATTATTAACTTCTCCAAAACAGGATTTGTAAGGTCACATGGAGCCTTAATAAACAATTCAAACAGTTTAGTAGCTATAACTGCAGTCTTGAATTTATTTGTCTTCATTTCCTATTAATTAATACAGGTGGTAAATTAAATCTTACAATGTATCTGGCTGGACCTGATCGAGCTTGTCGTGTCTTTTTATTTTCCCTAGGGAGATGACACTGCATCGTGACTCAGAGGGCTAACATCCAAGCTGACCTTACAGAACGCTACAACAGAAACGGAGCCATAGCTCAAGGTGAAGAGTTCTGACTTTTGTGGTCCTGGATGCTATGGAAGACTAGTGATTTTGTTGTTGTAAATACAGCACCCAGACAACAAGTCATAGTCTACCTCAGTGTCCAGAACTCATGCATCAATGACACCTCAAGCTTTTAATAGAGACATAATCGTAGAACGCTTAGGAAGAGTGGACTCTTTTTTTTTTATTGTGGGATGCACTGTAACCTATTGTCATTTTCTATGGCTTATGTGTTCTTTGACGTTTCATCATAAATTCACATAATGTGAATTACCATTCAAGAAAACTCTCCATCTTGATTGAGGCATCTTTTATTATTCTTTTAAAATATAATGGCTTTTGTCAGTTCTGTGTTTAGGCTACATCTGATGTTAAAATTGACACGTTTCGGCCATAGAGGCTTCAATCATCAGATGCTGATGAAGACTTTATGGCCAGCCAAAATGGGTCCATTGTGAGTGTTGATGGAATAAATACTCATAC
Source organism: Salvelinus sp. IW2-2015 (assembly GCF_002910315.2). NCBI lineage: Eukaryota > Metazoa > Chordata > Actinopteri > Salmoniformes > Salmonidae > Salvelinus > Salvelinus sp. IW2-2015. The sequence goes on from NC_036855.1 coordinate 61,719,420, forward strand.
TCATACTTAATCCTCTTCGTTCCTATCTGGAACACAAGTTTTCTATGAGAGAGCGCCACTGCTGCTGATCTCCAGCCTTTTGGGGAAATGTATTGAAATATGTTATAAAATAATGGATTATGTGTTGTGATTTCTTATTCGATCAAGTCTTAAGAAATCTTAGCGTAGGTCCTTAACTTTTTCTTTAGTGTTACCAATCCGAAGGTTATTAACACTGTAATAACACAATGCACACACTCTGTTTACAGATATCATTCCAAAGCCCTTGAGTGGCAAATAGTAAGTAGTAAGCCTTGGACAGGAAAGCCTTGTCCGTGCCAGACGGACCATAGTGCCAAATGACTCTGTATAATTTCCCAGCAGTATAGCCTTGACAATGTAGTGAAATTCTAGACKTCTATAGAATTTTTAATTCATTCGCCGCAAGGAAAYAAGAATGTATTGGTGGAAATTAGTTGTATTTATTGCATTTACAGTAGTTACTGGATGCAAAGAGAGATGGACAGATATGAAATGGAAGCCTAATGACAGCCATTTGTAATAGCTTTTTTTGAATATGAATATGCATCACAGAGAGTAACAATGAGAGTGGGCGTTACCTTCAACTCTGAGATCAGTGTAGGATGTTTCCATGGTTACTACCATGGCAACCTTTACTAAAAAACAGACATCAGCCTAGAACAAATCAGTATGGAATAGTCTGATTTCCATGGCCTCGAGGGTCATTGTTGGTGAAACTCAACAACCCTTTCAATGTGCTGTAGAAARACATCTCTATGGAAAAGGGGCATGCTGTAGAAAGCTGGATAATTGAATGGTGCCTCAACTGAAATGGACAGACAACCAAAATATAGACATAACTGCTACAATAATATCAGGCTATACTGCAGAAAGAATAATCTCCAAGGTCTTTTTGCAACATTGAGTATTAAAATGGCCTGAAGTACAGTGAAAAGATTGTTTTATACAGTGCATTTTGAAATTAATCCATAATAGATGATACCAAACTGAACTCAATGTTGGAGAAATACCTTTGGTATCATTTTAGCAGTAGACCTCCTCTGTCTACATTTCCTAGGTCATTAATTGTGCCATAGAGTTACGTTGAGTGGGTTTGAGACAGGGGCTCAGCAGCAATAGCCTACCAAAATGGCTTTCCAAGCATAGATCCAATAGTCTCAAAATCAATTTCTTAAAGATCCAATGCTGCCACTTTATCTCAATATCAAATAATGTATGATTAACAATTAAGAACCTTACTGTGATTGTTTTCAATTAAAATGTTAATAAAATTTTTAAAAACTTATAATATCAAAGAGCAATTTCTCAAGCAATAATTTTGCAGACTGAAAACTAGCTGTTGACTTCACAGGGCCTTTAATGAGCAAGGATATGATACATAAATTCACAGTGTTATTATTGGTTCATTTGTAATTATTTGCKTTCTTTTATTTGGGAAAGGTCATTTTTAACGTGACTCCAGCTGGCTTTCTGCAGAAACATGACAAAACATGATCCATACAGTGCATTTGGAAAGTATTCAGACCCCTTAACTTTTTCCATACTTTGTTACGTTACAGCCTTATTCTAAAATTGATTGTTTTTTCCCTCACCAATCTAGCACAATACCCCATAATGACAAGGCAAAAACAGGTTTTTAGAAATTATACCAAATTTATATATAAAATATATATATATATATATATGTATTGTGCTAGATTGGTGAGGGAAAAAACAATCKATTTTAGAATAAGGCTGTAACGTAACAAAGTATGGAAAAAGTCAAGTGGTCTGAATACTTTCCAAATGCACTGTATGGATCATGTTTTGTCATGTTTCTGCAGAAAGCCAGCTGGAGTCACGTTAAAAATGACCTTTCCCAAATAAAAGAATGCAAATATATATATATTGTTGGTGAAACTCAACAACCCTTTCACTGTGCTGTAGAAATACATCTCTATGGAAAAGGGGCATGCTGTAGAAAGCTGGATAATTGAATGGTGCCTCATATATATATATATATACACACAGTACTGTGAAAAAGTATTTGCCCCCTTCCTGAATTCTATTTTTTTTGCACATTTGTCACACTTAAATGCTTCAGATCATCAAACAAATGTTAATATTACACAAAGATAACCCAAGTAAACACAAAATGCAGTTTTTAAGTGATGATTTTATTTATTAAGGGAAAAAAGCTATCCGAACCTTCATGGCCCTATGTGACAAAGTAATTGCCCCCTCTTGTTAAATCATGAATTAACTGTGGTTAATCACATTTTTTGGAAAGCGGAGTTCAATTTCACTAGCCACACTCAGGCCTGATTACTGCCAGACCTGTTGAATCAAGAAATCGCTTAAATAGAACCTGTCTGACAAAGTGAAGTAGGCCAAAAGATCTCAAAAAGCAAGACATTATGCCGCGATCCAACGAAATTCAGGAACAGCTGAGAAACAAAGTAATTGACATCTATCAGTCTGGAAAGAGTTACAAAGCCATTTCTAAAGCTTTGGGACTCCAGCGAACCACGGTGAGAGCCATTATCCACAAATGGAGAAKATTTGAAACAGTGGTGAACCTTGGTAGGCCGGCCACTCCTGAACCAGGAGTACCAAAATTACCCCAAGAGCGCAACGACGACTCATCCAAGAGGTCAAAAAAGAACCCACAACAACATCTAAATAACTGCAGGCCTCACTTGCCTCAGTTAAGGTCAGTGTTCATGACTCAACCATAAGAAAGAGGGCAAAAAAAGAGGCAAAAAATGGGCTCCATGGCAGAGTTCCAAGGCGATAAAACCACTGCTGACCAAAAATAAAATAAAGGCTTGTCTCTCTTTAGGCAAAAACATTCTTGATGATCCCCAAGACTTTTGGGAAATATTCTGTGGACTGACGAGACAAAAGTTGAAACTTTTTGGAAGTGTGCGTCCCGCTACATCTGGCATAAACAGTAACACAGTATTCGAAAAAAGAACATCATACCAACAGTCAAATATGGTGGTGGTAGTGTAATGGTCTGGGGCTGCTTTCCTGCTTCAGGACCTGGACGAACTTGCTGTGATTGGATGGAACCATTGAATTCTGCTCCTACCAAAAAGTTTGTGCACCTCAAGCTGAAGCGCACTTGGGTTCTGCAGCAGGAAATGATCCAAACCACACCAGAAAGTCCACCTCTGAATGGCTTAAAAAAAAGGTTTTGGAGTGGCCTAGTCAAGTCTGGACTTGAATCCGATTGAGATGCTGTGGGTGTGACCTTAAAAAAGGCGCTTCATGCTCGAACCTCCACAGTGATGTGAAAGACTCATTGACAGTTATCGCAAATGCTTGATTGCAGTTGTTGCTGCTGAGGGTGGCACAGCCAGTTATTAGGTTTAGGGGCAATTACTTTTTCACATAGGGCCATGAAGGTTCGGATAGCTTTTTTTCCCTTAATAAATCAAATCATCACTTAAAACTGCATTTAGTGTTTACTTGGGTTATCTTTGTGTAATATTTAAATTTGTTTGATGATCTGAAACATTTAAGCGTGTGAACAATGTGCAAAAAAATAAGAAATCAGGAAGGGGCAAATACTTTTTCACAGCACTGTAAATATATACTATATATATTACACTGCTCAAAAAAATAAAGGGAACACTTAAACAACACAATGTAACTCCAAGTCAATCACACTTCTGTGAAATCAAACTGTCCACTTAGGAAGCAACACTGATTGACAATAAATTTCACATGCTGTTGTGCAAATGGAATAGACAAAAGGTGGAATTATAGGCAATTAGCAAGACACCCCCAATAAAGGAGTGGTCTGCAGGTGGTGACCACAGACACTTCTCAGTTCCTATGCTTCCTGGCTGATGTTTTGGTCACTTTTAATGCTGGCGGTGCTTTCACTCAAGTGGTACGTGAGACGGAGTCTACAACCACACAAGTGGCTCAGGTAGTGCAGCTCATCCAGGATGGAACATCAATGCGAGCTGTGGCAAGAAGGTTTGCTGTGTCTGTCAGCGTAGTGGTCCAGAGCATGGAGGCGCTACCAGGAGACAGGCCAGTACATCGGAGACGTGGAGGAGGCCGTAGGAGGGCAACAACCCAGCAGCAGGACCACCTCCGCCTTTGTGCAAGGAGGAGCAGGAGGAGCACTGCCAGAGCCCTGCAAAAATGACCTCCAGTAGCCACAAATGTGCATGTGTCTGCTCAAACGCGTCAGAAACAGACTCCATGAGGGTGGTATGAGGGCCCGACGTCCACAGGTGGGGTTGTGCTTACAGCCCAACACGTGCAGGACGTTTGGCATTTGCCAGAGAACACCAAGATTGGCAAATTCGCCACTGGCGCCCTGTGCTCTTCACAGATGAAAGCAGGTTCACACTGAGCACGTGACAGACGTGACAGAGTCTGGAGACGCCGTGGAGAACGTTCTGCTGCCTGCAACATCCTCCAGCATGACCGGTTTGGCGGTGGTCAGTCATGGTTGGGGTGGTATTTCTTTGGGGGGCCGCACAGCCCTCCATGTGCTCGCCAGAGGTAGCCTGACTGCCATTAGGTACCGAAATGAGATCATCAAACCCCTTGTGAGACCATATGCTGGTGCGGTTGGCCTCGGGTTCCTCCTAATGCAAGACAATGCTAGACCTCATGTGGCTGGAGTGTGTCAGCAGTTCCTGCAAGAGGAAGGAATTGATGCTATGGACTGGCCCGCCCGTTCCCCAGACCTGAATCCAATTGAGCACATCTGGGACATCATGTCTCGCTCCATCCACCAACGCCACGTTGCACCACAGACTGTCCAGGAGTTGGCGGATGCTTAGTCCAGGTCTGGGAGGAGATCCCTCAGGAGACCATCCGCCACCTCATCAGGAGCATGCCCAGGCGTTGTAGGAGGTCATACAGGCACGTGGAGGCCACACACACTACTGAGCCTCATTTTGACTTGTTTTAAGGACATTACATCAAAGTTGGATCAGCCTGTAGTGTGGTTTTCCACTTTAATTTTGAGTGTGACTCCAAATCAGACCTCCATGGTTGATAAATTTGATTTCCATTGCTATTTTTGTGTGATTTTGTTTGTCAGCACATTCACACTATGTAAAGAAAAAGTATTTAATAAGAATATTTCATTCATTCAGATCTAGGATGTGTTTTTTAGTGTTCCCTTTTATTTTTTGAGGCAGTGTATATATACACGAGTAAGTACACACATAAGTATTCAGACACTTTACTCAGTACTTTGTTGAAGCACCTTTGGCAGCGATTACAGCCTCGAGTCTTCTTGGGTATGACACTACAAGCTTGGCACGCCTGTATTTGGGGAGTTTCTCCCATTCTTCTCTGCAGATTCTCTCAAGCTCTGTCGCTGCACAGCTTTTTTCAGGTCTCTCKAGACATGTTKGATCGGGTTCAAATCCGGGCTCTGGCTGGGCCGTCAAGGACATTCAGAGTCGTTGTCCTGTTGGAAGGTGAACCTTCGCCCCAGTCTGAGGTCCTGAGCGCTCTGGAGTAGGTTTTCATCAAGGATCTCTCTGTACTTTGCTCTGTTCAGCTTTCCCTCGATCCTGACTAGTCTCCCAGTTCCTGCCGCTGAAAAATATCCCCACAGCATGATGCTGCCACCACCATGCTTCTCTGTAGGGATGGTGCCAGGTATCCTCCAGACGCAATGCTTGGAGTTCAATCTTGGTTTCATCAGACCAGAGAATCTTGTTTCTCATGTCAGAGTCCATTAGGTGCAATTTGGGAAACTCCAAGTGGGCTTTCATGTGCCTTTTACTGAAGAGTGGCTTCTGTCTGGCCACTCTACCATAAATGCCTGATTGGTGGAGTGCTGCAGAGATGGTTGTCCTTCTGGAAGGTTCTCCCATCTCCACCGAGGAACTCTGGATCTCTGTCAGAGTGACCATCGGGTTCTTGGTCACCTCCCTGACCAAGGCCCTTCTTCCTCGATTGCACAGTTTGCCATGGCCGCCAGCTCTAGGAAGAGTCTTGGTGGTTCCAAACTTCTTCCATTTAAGAATGATGGAGAATGATGGAGGCCACTGTGTTCTTGGGGACCTTCAATGCTGCAGAAAACAGCATTACATCCCCAACAAAGACCGAACAAGCAGTAATCTGTCTCATAGAATCTTCAAAATTAAGTATGAATGAAATCAAAGACTGTGGCGTTTGCTGTGTAGTATCAATCATTTATGAAACTCAACAGAAAAACTATAGTGAACTATAGTGCCTTTCCAAATCATGTCCAATCAATTGAATTTACCACGGGTGGACTCCAATTAAGTTGTAGAAACATCTCAAGGATGTTCAATGGAAACAGGATACACCTGAGCTCAATTTCGATTCTCATAGCAAAGGGTCTGAATACTTATGTAAATAAGTTATCTGTTTTTTATTTTTTATAKATTTGCAAACATTTCTAATAACCTGTTTTTGCTTTATCATTATGGGGTATTGTGTGTAGATTGAGGAACATGTTTAATTTAATCCATTTTAGAATAAGGTTGTAATGTAACAAAATGTGGAAAAAGGGAAGCGGTTTGACTACTTCAGATAACATAATATAACCATATGTGGATATTGCAATAATAATAATAATGAGACTATGATTAACCATGTTTTAATATTGAAGGATAAACTGCCAAATAACCTACTGCATATATGCTAGAGTACTCTTATTTCTCCTGTCTTATTCAAATGTAAAAAAACGGAGAAGATTCAGAATCATAGTTTATTTGATTACAGTCATCTGACCAGAGCGGTTTCAATTGAACACGCTCAGCACATTACTTTGGACGGGTTGTGAATAGATACAGTACGAACGGAAGTGACTTTTCATAGTACGCTAGTAGAGGATTTTAGCTAACCCTTTTCCTAACCTTAACCTAATTATCCTAACCTCCTAACCAGTAAAAAGTAATTTACGGTCATGGATGTATACCCAAAGATTTGTTCTATCTGTGTTACCACATAGTCGAAACCCTTTGGACGAGCATCTGCTAGTGTCTACTGAATGACATCACTTCATCCAAACATTCCCACACCTTTCCTGCAACTCTCAAGTCTCTCTGCTGGAGGTTAATGGATTGGAAGATGAAAAGTTAAAGTTTTCAGTAAGTGAATACATTGCAATATGTTATTTACATATTCATTTTACACATTTGTTTTTTCCTGCTTTATGTATGCATAAGAGGTACGGGATAACTCATTTGTGTGTAACAACAACAAAAACGTTGTAGCTAATMTTAGCTAGCTAACTTTTTTGGGCCAAATACTGCTAGCTAACGATGGCGTTCTGTGAAGATACTCAACCGAATTAGCTATTTTGGCAGCTAACGTTACGGTATACGTATGTATTTTGTTGTTCTCGTAAAACAATGTTAGCCAGTTAGTTAGTTAGCAACAAAAGTTACTTTCCTCGCTAGTTAGCCAGCTAGCTACCGAGACTATCATTAGATCTGGTCCATCGAGCGATGACAAAGAATTGGCTGGTCATTTTGTATTTATTTAACTAGACAAGTCAGTTAAGAACAAATTATTATTTACAATGACGGCCTACCAAAAGGCCTCATGCGGGACGGGGGCCTGGGATTAAAAATAAAACATAAATACAGGACAAAACACATCACAACAAGAGACAACACTTCATAAAGAGAGACCGAAGACAACAACATAGCAAGGCAGCAACACATGACAACACAGCATGGTAGCAGCACAAAATATGGTACAAACATTATTGGCACAAAGTCAAAGGGAAAGAAGGTAGAGACAACAATACATCACACAAAGCAGCCACAACGGTCATCTGCTAACGTCTTCAGTCTGAGTGTTATTTTTGGCAGTAAATTACTTTTGTTTAGTGACTGGCATCAATATACCTTCGCTGTAACTCAGAGTAAAGATGTTGCCAGAGTGATGGATAACGTGTTCTTATGTGCGCACAGGGTGGCGTACTTTTAAGCATTTTGGTCCACGCTCATACTTTGGATCCCCACTAGTGTAAGCGCACCCGACGTCAGTGGTCGAAAGTATTTTATTTAGGATAAATGGTACCCTGCACACGCAGAGAAGGGTCAGAGAGGAAGATGCGAAGCGTTAGTATGTATGGGATAATAAACTTGTCGCCTGCCTTCCTACCTTTGTGACAATGACTCCCATTATTAGGGCGGAGACATGAACATCTCGTCATTATATACAGATCTCTGGAAAACGTATCCAGGCAGCACTCTCTGGCAACATTTATACTTTTGGGTCTACTCTACAAATCATTGATTGGGTTCGTGTATGCAATGGACACGCAATGGACCAGAGCTATGCCATCCTGTGTGTAACTAAGCTAAAGCTAACCTGCAGGCTGTGCGAGTTCCAAATCAAAGTTTTTGTTTACTTGGCGGACGAGACGTCAGACATCTTTTCCATGCTAATTAATGTATACAAATCCCCAAAACAAATTCAGACTGGATGTGCTGTTTAGCAGATGACTAGCCAGTTACAGAAATCCACATCTTGTTTTGCTAGATGCTTATTTTATTATGACCAGATAACAATGCCATCTATGAAGTTCCCATCATAGCATGGACTCATTGGCATTGTCTATATAACGATAGAGCTAGGCCTATATTTAAGCAATAAGGTCCGAGGGGGTGTGGTATATGGCCAATATACCACAAACCGTATTGCTATTATAAACTGGTTACCAATGTAATTAGAGCAGTAAAAATAAATGTTTTGTCATACCTGTGGTATATGGTCTGATATACCATGGTTTTCAGCCAATCAGCCTTCAGAGCTCGAACCACCCAGTTTATAATATATTATTTACATAATATATTTGTTGTGCCTCTTTCTATTAGCATTTTATTTCTTTCACACATCTTATTTCTTTCCAACATGGATCACATTGAATGTTAACATATTTTCTGTATGAGGATTATTGATGGGGGTTTTCTGTATGAGTGTATTAGTTGATTGTGGTTATTTTGGCCTGTGTAGGATGTCCTGTCTAAGATGATTGAACTCACAAACCAGAAACCCTGAAGGGACCCCTGACAACTAGGCTATCAGGGTATCAGCGATGTCTCCCAAAGTGCCTGGCCATGGCAGGGCGGAGGACATGGCGGTGCAGGTCGCTGTTCGAGTGCGCCCCCTGCTGCCCAAGGAGCTGCTGCACAGCCACGAGAGCTGCATGACGGCTGACCCTGAGCAGTGCAGYGTCACTCTGGGTCACGACCGACACTTCCACTGTGACTTCCTGTTTGAGGAGAACAGCTGCCAGGAGGAGGTGTATGCTGTGTGTGTCCAGCCCCTCATAGAGGCCTTCTTTCAGGGCTTCAACGCCACTGTCTTCGCCTATGGACAGACAGGCTCTGGCAAGACATACACTATTGGAGAGGCCAACATTTGTGAGTTTCTGGTTTCTTCCCTGCTACCTGCAATGTTTGGTCATTTAATAATTTTTGTTCTATGGCTTTTGAGTCCGATCAAAGGAGATGTACTAGCTTGTTGTGTAGAGGAGCGGAGAATGGATGCACGTCTTCTGGTGTGTGATATATAAATGCTGATATGCAGAGAGTTCACACCCATCCTGGAAGCCAACTGCACTTCCTACAATTCAGCTGCCACAGCCTGCGGGAACAGTCCATACCAGACAGGCTTGCCATCTGAGKTACTGGTGTGTGAGATGGCAAAGCTGTGTGGGTGGGTTATGGTTATAACACAGAGCGTGTGTGTTTGTGTGAGATGAAGTATATGTTATATTAGATCAGTTCTGTGGTGCATGTGTGTGTCAGAGGTATGTGTTCCTTCAATGAAAACAGTGCAAAGCTGCAGGCAATAGTTTTATATACGTACATACTTAATTATCCTTAGAGGTTACTAGGCTATACCATACAGGGTATATGAACCCAGTGTCTGTGTGTAGCTTCATTTAGGGATGAGGTGCAGGGCATCGTCCCCCTGACTCTTATACACATCTAGATGTGTATAAGAGACAGGCAGGGTATATGAACCCAGTGTCTGTGTGTAGCTTCATTTAGGGATGAGGAGCAGGGCATCGTCCCCAGGGCTGTGGCTGTGGTCTTCAAGCTGCTGGATGAGAATGACCTCAGTGACTTCTCTGTCCGAGTGTCTTACCTGGAGGTGTACAAGGAGGACTTCAGGGACCTGCTGGAGGTGGAGACAGCCAGCAAGGACATCCACATCAGAGAGGATGACAAGGGCAACATTGGTATGGATCATTTTTGTTTGTTTTTCCAACAAATATTTATCACAAACAAGCATCTCTTTGTGTTGTCAGGGATCTTAAATTTCAACATGAGGGTAGGGAGTAGTCAAAGTCATGTGTGTTAGTTATTCATGGCTCTGTCTGTGCTCATGTTTGTGCGCTTCCCTGCAGTGCTGTGRGGGGTGAAGGAGTGTGAGGTGGAGGGGCTGGACGAGGTGCTGAGCCTGCTGGAGTCTGGCAACACGGCCAGACACACAGGCGCCACCCAGATGAACCCCCACTCCAGCCGCTCACACACCATCTTCAGCGTGCACATGGACCAGCGCCGCGGCGGCTCCCGGGCCCATGGTAACRCCACCARGGGCACCGGGCTTCACGTCCTCTCTTCTAAGTTCCACTTTGTGGACCTGGCAGGGTCGGAGAGGATCCTCCGCACAGGAAACACAGGGGAGAGGCTGAAGGAGAGCATCCAGATCAACAGTGGACTGCTGGCCCTGGGGAATGTCATAGGAGCCCTGGGAGACCCCAAGAGGAGAGGCACCCATATACCATACAGGGACTCCAAAATCACCAGGTATGTAGTCTAACATTTGGGTACTCATAAAATGGTGTGCAGGATATATTGCTTTCCTCCTCCTTTTTRTTGCAAATAATTTCCCCCCGATTGACTTATGACATTTAAAATCTGTATTCAGGATCTTGAAAGATTCTCTGGGAGGAAATGCCAAAACYCTGATGATTGCATGCATCAGCCCCTCCTCTGCGGACTTTGACGAGAGCCTGAACACACTGAACTACGCCAAGCGGGCCCGCAACATCCAGAACCGGGCCACGGTGAACTGCKGAGGAGAGCCGGACCGTGTGGAGGGGCTGGAGCAGCAGATCCGGGCGCTCCGCAGGGCCCTTGAGAACCGTCAACGCTCAGAGACCCGTATCATCGCCCGCTCGGACCCAGACAAGCGGTCGCMCCCCGGAGAGGGAGAGKTCATCAGACTGCAAGCCCAGAGTGCCCACTACAGGACCTGCACTGACACTGCATACAGGTGAGATGAAACTGCTTTGTTTTTCTTAATAATCATTGGCAATAAGTTCAGTAGTTGACTAGATGTAATATAATCAGTTTTATAAACAAAGTGCACTTTATTGTGAGGACAGATGTGTGTGGGTGTTGTTTGGCTAATGAGCTCAGGAGTAGTTGTCTGAATATGTAAGTCTGTGTACCCATCKCCAGGTTGCTGTGTGAGCTGCAGGGTGAGGGGYCGCTGACTGRGGAGCAAGGCCTGAGGGTGAAGGACTGGCTGTGTTCTGTGGAGGAAGAACGCAGCGGCCTGACCACTGCCTCAGGACCTGACAGCGGCATTGAGAGCAGCTCCACCGAGGACACCTCCGCTCTGAGGAGGGGGAGGYCTGCCGTCAAGAACCAGGTCATACACACATTAACAATCACTACATCACTCACTACATATTCATAAAGCTCCTATTTATTCAAAGAAAAGGTTGAACAAAATATTTTATCTTATCAACAAGAGGTTCATCCTAGGGCTGGGTAATATATCGTATTTTAAGGTATACCGGTATGAACCCATATACTGCTATGGGTTTTTACAATGCTGTTTATAGCGATATGTTGATACAGTGCTAAGTTAACAGTTCTATAAAGTGGACTACTTCATGGTCAGTTTTTTCCTAGTTTGATTTGAGTTTAAAGCAGTCAGAATGMCAGAAGCCCAATAAAACCACTTAAAAATAATTTGTTGTTGTAACTAACCAAAGTAAAGTTGTTGCCAGAGTAATGGATAACGTTTTCATATGTATGCACATGGTGGCATACTTTTAAGCACTCTGGTCCACGCTCATCCGTCGGATCTCCACTAGTGCACCCAACGCTAGTGGTCGAAAGTATTTTCTCGTGGATAAATGATGCCCGGCACACACAGAGAAGGTTCRGAGAGGAAGATGTGAAGAAAGAGGTTTCACTGCTCATAAAACATATTTAGAATGTTTATTTTTCAGAAACATAAAATACTGTCAAATACCACCATACCTTCAAAAATGAGAAAAATATTGTAATGTGATATTTTGGCCATGTCGCCCAGCCCTAGTTCATCCTATCCTAAAAACATTCAAACAACCTGATGGAGTTATGGTGGTAAGACATCAATRATCTCACCGAACAATCCAGGTAGTGTTGTGCTCTGTGACTCATAATGTATCTGTCATTGAACCCCACAGGAGGCAGAGAGTGGTGGGGAGGAGTTGGGCCGTGAGAGGGAGGAGAGTGTGGCTCAGCTCCAGGGCCAGGTCCAGCAGCTGGAGAGAGAGAACACAGACTTCCTGGCTGCTCTGGAGGATGCCATGGAGCAGTACAAACAGCAGGTCAGAACTACACAGCATTTTGACTTCTTACTGGCATTTTAGTGTTCAACATGACAGCACTGTAATCATCAAATCAAATCTATTTATAAAGCCCTTCTTATATCAGCTGATGTCACAAAGTGCTGTACAAAATCCCAGCCTAAAACCCCAAACAGCAAGCAATGCAGGTGTAGAAGCACGGTGGCTAGGAAAAACTCCCTAGAAAGGCCAGAACCTAGGAAGAAACCTAATCATCAAAGAATAAAAGCAAATACATTTTGTCTCATTTCTTAGTCTGTCCTCACTTGCCTCCTATATTTCAGTACTAGTCTCTGTCGATAATCATTTCCATCTTGAGAGATGATCAACATTGTTCATTGTTTCAATGTTATATTCTCTCCCCCTCCCCTAGAGTGATAAGCTGCAGGAGCAGCAGGACYTGATAGTGGAGCTGCAGTGTCTGCTCTCGTGGCCAGGTGTACCGGGGCTGGGATTACACCTGACACCACGCCCCCACACCYCCCCCCAGGGTTCCACGCGCCACTCCCACAACGGACTCACCAACAGACAGGTAACACATCAGATCAGCACCTCTTAGTAGTGGTATGAAAACTGGCATGAAGTTCCAGTCTCAACATTAATCAGTAGTGTGTTCCACAGTGTATGTCGCTGTGTGCTATGAGTGTGACTGTGTTGGCTGTAGGTTGGTCCACTGGAGAGCAGCTCATTTGGTGACCAGATCCAGTGTGGTTATGGTCAATCTTCTCATGWCCACGAGGACCTGGGAGGGGGAGAGGTGAAGGACTCTGAGCAGGAGGACACTTACGTCAACATGAGCCATGACAGACGGAAGTATGGAATATCACATCTTTATTTAAAACAGAGTGAGATCAGGCAGATTATAGAATGCCCAAGCATCATTGACTTTCTAGGTTATTGATGGCTACTGTATGTATCTCTTAGACACGTGAATCTGACTTGGACTAAGAGAGTTATCATGGGTGGATCAGCAGCTGGAGGGAGAGGTCTCCTGTCTCAGCTGCCTGGGCTGCCTGCCTCTGAACAATTCTCCACCAGGCGACCATGTGAGTCCCACAGCAGGACGGGGCCTAATCAAATTCTAAATGAACTAATTCAAAGTTAAGTTATGACTGTGGAAGCACTAACATGTGTTTGCGTCCCCTTCTCTCTGTGCAGCCAACTCCAGTGTAGGGGAGAGCTCAGTGGGGCTGGGGTCAGAGTGGGGCCTGCTACAGGCCCAGCAGAAGATCAGAGAGCTGTCTGTCACCATCCGCATGAAGGAGGAGCTCATCAGAGAACTGGTCAAGACKGGTACATACCTAAGACCATTCCTTCCTGGCTTTCTYTATGATGGCAATCACATGCCTGTTTTCRCCCCATAAAKAATACGTWATGTACCATGGAGTGGTGGGACAGATGTTATCGTGTATTACTGTAGGTAAGGACGCCCAGGCTCTGAACAGGCAGTACACCCGTAAGATCTCTGCCCTGGAGGGGGAAGCTGAGCAGGCCAGGCAGGAGGTCCYGGAGGCCCAGAGACAGCTTCAGGACCTGGAGAAACAGGAGAAGGAGACCAGCGGTGTCACTGACAGGACCAGGGCCCAGGAGTGTCGCAGGAAGATAGCTGCAGCACAGAGCAAAGTACAGGTCTGTCTGTCTGAGTCAGACTCCTACACTAATGCATACTGTACACTCGTAACATCAGTTAGTGTGTCTGCTCATAGTGGATGTTTGTATTTGCCTGTGTCGGTTTGTTCATATATGTGTGTGTGTGTGCGCATTAGGTCCTGAGCCAGCGTCAGAGGGACACTGCACGGCTGGCCTCGCTGTCTGCGCAGAGCGAGCGGCGTGTTTCGGAGCTGGAGCGCAGCGTGCAGGGCATGAGGAAGCAGCAGGAGCAGCTGCAGAGACGTCTGCYACACGAGAGCCAACAGAAACGACGCCTGGAGACAGAGATGCAGCGACGCACGCACAGAGTCAAGGTGCAGCCCTGGAGAATGTAGAATACAAAGTGGAGCAGGACAATGCTGTGGTTTTTACCGATTGGCATTTGTCACATCCAAAAGTTTTCAGTGATCACATGACATCAACACATGACTAATTTGCATTCATAGCGTATTACAAACACTCCACTGTGGCCTAAATTCTGTGGACAGAATTCCAACATGTAACTAACACCTGAATTATGCATAGCAGCTATTTCTTAGCAGCTATTTCCCCACATCAGTTTTCTCAAATGAGAGAAGGACTAGGCAGTTGGATGGCAATTATATTGTTGCTATTAGAATATGATGCCTGCCTACCTTGGTATCCCTCTGTTTTTACTTAATACTACTTCTTTCCCTCCATCCATCTTTCCCTCCCTCTTTCCATCCCTTCCTCCCCAGGAGCTGGAGATAAAGAATGAACAGCAGCAGAAGATCCTGAGGATAAAGACGGAGGAGATTGCTGCCTTCCAGAGACAGAGACGCAGRGGCAGCAACGGCTCTGTCATATCACTGGAGGAGCAGCTGGTGGGACATGGGGCTTCTACAATGCTTATGAAGCATTTATATAGCACATATAAACAGTTTATTAAGTATTTATCCACCAGTTATACAATAGGCATATAATCTCAAAAGCATTTATACAGATGTTACATACAAACCATGCTCATTCACCTCTATGCAGTAGTTCTACACCATTTATAAAGTAAATCTACGGCCTTTTAAAGTATTTTATGTGGTTTTACTCATAGTTTCCTCTATATATGAGCCAAGGACATAAAACTAGCCTGGCCAGGAGATCAGCTGGCTACATATTTATCCAAAAAGCATGTTTCAACATCCAAAGGCTTTATTTCCATTGTTAAGAGTGAAAGATGAAAAATGCCTCGTATCCCCGAGCAACTAAATGCAGCTGAGTTTCCCTGTGTGTTTCCTTATATCTCACACTCATAGTACACATTGAGTGGAGTCTCAAGTCATTAACTGGTGTGCCTGGACAGGCCCAGAGCTCACACTGACACTCACACTGGACCAGCGTGATACACAGCCACCATACTGAACTCTGTGAGAAAGCCTGTTTTAGTGGGTCTCTTAGCATGGTCTATTTAATGAAGAGAGTAAAAGACCTGGCAGTCTGTGTGATGGAGATAGGTGCGATATAGATCAATACACTGAATGATGGGCAATCAACAACAAAAACTCAGCTGCCTGTAAGTTATAGATTTACAATGTTGTGAGGCACAAGTGTTTAATTTTTTCTTGTCCGGGCTTCCAATGAGCTAAATGGCTCGTCTTGTTATTGAACGTTCTTCAGATGTGGGATGTGTCTGCATTTGCTGTGTGTGCCCCTTTGTGTGCAATGTGAGTTACGTCTGAAATATTGAGCTCCTTTGTACGGTACTATCGTGTTTCATTGTGGATCCAAATGAAGTGTGTCTGCATGTGTTCCCGTGCGAGCAGAAGATTGAGGAGCAGAAGCGCTGGCTGGATGAAGAGATGGAAAGTGTTCTGGAGCAGAGGAAAGGCCTGGAGGACCTGGAGGGAGAGCTGACCAAGAGGGAACAGATCCTAGCCAAGAAGGAGGCCCTGCTGCAGGAGCGCAGTGGCCTGGAGACCAAGAGACTCCGCTCCAGTCAGGTACACACACATTAAACAGGCCCCACACACTCAGTGGCCCTACAGGTATAGTGGTTTGCCAAGCTAATTTCACTGTCAATTTAATGATTTACTGTACTTCTATTTGATAAATCATTCATAAATCTAGTACGGCCGAGTAGCGTCTTTCCTTCAACTGTAGTATATCTCTTCTCTCCCCGTAGGCCCTCAGTGAGGACCTGGTGACGCTGTCTGGCCGTATCGAGTCTCTGGAGCGGGAGCTGAGTGAGAGGAACGGCCTGCTCCGCAGCAGCAGTGCCCAGGACTCRCAGCAGATCCGCCAGGAGATCAACAACCTGCGCCAGGAGAAGGACACACTGCTCAAACAGAGAGTGGAGCTGGACGACAAACTACGGCAGGGTAGTCTGCTCTCACCAGAGGTCAGAGACCCTACAGGCTTACAGAAGCTTCTAACARCGCCCCAACACTTCTCTGTGGATTCTTTCCATACGTAGTATTTGTATAGTTTCTGTAGTTTGGCGTGTTAGGCGCTGAGTGTCAATGCTGGCGGTGCCCCTGTAGTTTGGTATATTGRGTGTGTGTGCCTGTATTCCCCCCCATTTCAACCCCTGTGGTTCTCTTTGWTCTGTCCCCAGGAGGAGCGGTCTGTGTTCCAGTTGGACGAGGCCATCGAGGCTCTGGACGCTGCTATAGAGTATAAGAACGAGGCCATCACCCAGAGACAGAGGCAGCTGAGGGCCTCTGCCAGCATGCTCTCCCAGTGGGAGATGAACCTCATGGCCAAACTCAGCTACCTGTCTGCCTCAGAGACCCGTGCACTGCTCTGCAAGTACTTTGACAAGGTCTGTCTGTGTGGCCCTCTTCCCTGCTGTTGTGGTTTTCACTGTGTCAGCTCAAATACATGGCCGCCTAGCCAATGTGTACACGGCAAGTCTCCATTCTGATTCAAAGCAGAATGGAAATGGAGTGAGAGAGAAAGATAGGGGATGTAAGTTGTTTGTGTGTGTAGGTGGTGTCGCTGCGGGAGGAGGAGCGTAAGCTGCAGCTGGCCCTGGCAGATCTGGAGATGCGTGGTGAGGAGCAGCTGCAGCTGGTGCAGTGGCTGGAGAACGCTCTGGACCGCACACAGCTCGACACGGACCGCAGGCTCACACAGCAGCAGAAGGAGCACGAGAGGAGTATACAGCTACTGCTACAGCAGTGCCGAGGTGGGCCTCACACACAAATAAATACACACACCTGTAGGATTTAGGCATAACATGTCAGAATATAACCAACATTTTTTGTTTTCAACAAAGATCTAGGCACATTTGCCATTATTGCTCCAGCTCAAGACAACAAAATGAGACACAGGCACAACTACGCATATTTATTTTATTTTATATATATATATATATATATATTGTTGATATTTTATCTCTATTAAGTTTGCCATGTCTATACCCTCCATTCAATCCTCCCACACCCAGTGTGATAACAGCCACCAGGCCCATTATCTGCAGCGCAGTGTTCCTCAGGTATTGTTGTGGTCCCCCTGATGTTTACTTCCCTACAGAGCAAATGGACGAGGGCCTGGCGGGGAGGCAGAGGCAGTACGAAGGCTGGATCCATAACCTCAGTAAAGAGCTCAACCACTACAAGGCTGCCAACCTGGAACTGAACAACAGGTTCAGGGAGCTGTGTGGCAACACCAGCCAACCCATGGACCAGGAAAGGGGTAATGTATGGCTCATTTTGGATAGGGACATACTATTGTAATTTTTTCAAAGCGCTCTAGTCAGTGGGTGAAGTACATTAATGTAACATAATGTAGGTAAGATAACAGAAGGTATGGGTATAAAAAACAATCCAATCTGATTTCTGCTAAAATAATCCTCATCTGCTCAAATACTTAGACATCTGCTCTCTCAGATTTAAAAAAAAGTACATATGTAAAATGCACATCTGTCAGGGAATAATAAGTATTCAGTGTTTGTGACTGAGTATTCCTCCTAGTCTGTCCTGTTCAGTGCTGGGCTGTGAGGCATGTGAATATTCATTATTTTATATGTTGCGTTGCAGTTCCAGTCTTTGAGGGCAGAACAGCAGGCAGTGGCAGTGTGGAGAGGCTGAGCCGAGGCCCAGACGACAGCCGTAGGGGAGGGCCASGAGAGCCAGAGAGACCAACCAGGTCCCGGGAGGAAATAAGGGAACTGGTCAACACCCCTCTCCCTGCCACATGGAGGCGCTCCTCCCTCCCCAACGAGGACCCCTGCGGCATGGAGGAGCTACAGCAGCAGGTGGCCATGGAGACGCCTGTAAACCGGGTGGTTCAGACCGGTACGGGCCCTTGGAGTGGGACGACATCTCTGCCATTTGCCAAATCACGCAGAGAGTCCCGCCGATCCAGCCTCAACACCGGACCATTGATCTCAAACAATTCCAGAATTGATGTGAGGAAAAATCCTGTTTAAAAGCACAAGGACCTCATGGTAGAATCAAGTTTAAATGCAAAAGGACCTTAGGCAGAGCCAAAGGACTTAATGGCAGGATACTGTTTAAAATGCAACAGAATCAAGTTCAATTGAACATGTCAAAATGTACTTTTTTTTTCTTGTTTTCGTATTGTTAAYATTATGTATTTGTTTTATAACCTGTAAGTATATTTTGTATTCATCCATTCTTATTTTTCTATATTTGTGGTTTTATAAATAAATGTTGGAAGAATGCTCTTCATTTTCTATATCAAGCACTTTTCTTTTCCTCCGTGTAATTCATATCCGCTTTTAGAATCATAGACGTCATCATCGGTTATGCTCTTCACTGTTGCTAGTTTGTCATCACTACCCATTTCTGTATGTGAAATAAAATATGATTCTTGYTTCTGTAATCTCTGACTGACTAATATGTTGTAAAGGCGTAATATAAAAAATATTGAAAGTTGTGGTTTGGTGGCTAAATAATTTATAAAAATTGCTATCTTAAATGCATAATGCCATACATTTGCCCTTTTTACATCAGTGCTATACAGATACCCAGCCTAAAACCCCAAAGGGCAAGCAATGCAGAGGCACAGTGGCTAGGGAAAAACTCCCTAGAAGGGTGGAACCAGGCTCCGAGGGGTGGCTAGTCATAGAATTAGAATACTACAATGGGAATTAAACTTATTACGATGGGATAAAAATCAACCATTTTGGTCAGGGAGTTGTATGACTGCTGTGATAAAATATTGTGTGAAATAATGAATTTGAAGAATGTAACTGCACTGTATGATTGTTAGTTAGCCAGACAGTTCAAGAAGAATGATTCCATACATTTTTCCATTAACTTCCAATATGCCAAAATTACATTCAAACAATGCAGTCACTCCACAGCCATACACTGGCTGAAATCAGTTAATGGCAAGTTGTAAATGCAACTAGATATTGTATCATATAATAGCACTCACAGCTTTCCAAGAAAATGAAAATATAGACATTTATGATCTATTTACATTTAAGTCATTTAGCAGACGCTCTTATCCAGAGCGACTTACAAATTGGTGCATTCACCTTATGATATCCAGTGGAACAACCACTTTACAATAGTGCATCTAACTCTTTTAAGGGGGGGGGGGTTAGAAGGATTACTTTATCCTATCCTAGGTATTCCTTAAAGAGGTGGGGTTTCAGGTGTCTCCGGAAGGTGGTGATTGACTCCGCTGACCTGGCGTCGTGAGGGAGTTTGTTCCACCATTGGGGTGCCAGAGCAGCGAACAGTTTTGACTGGGCTGAGCGGGAACTGTACTTCCTCAGAGGTAGGGAGGCGAGCAGGCCAGAGGTGGATGAACGCAGTGCCCTTGTTTGGGTGTAGMGCCTGATCAGKGCCTGYAGGTACMGAGGTGCCGTTCCCCTCACAGCTCCGTAGGCAAGCACCATGGTCTTGTAGCGGATGCGAGCTTRAACTGGAAGCCAGTGGAGAGAGRGGAGGAGCGGGGTGACGTGAGAGAACTTGGGAAYGTTGAACACCAGACGGGCTGCGGCGTTCTGGATGAGTTGTAGGGGTTTAATBGCACAGGRAGGGAGCCCAGCCAACAGCGAGTTGCAGTAATCCAGGCGGGAGATGACAAGTGCCTGGATTAGGACCTGCGCCGCTTCCTGTGTGAGGCAGGGTCGTACTCTGCGAATGTTGTAGAGCATGAACCTACAGGAACGGGTCACCGCCTTGTTTGTTTACATATACATTACCAAATGTATGTGGACACCTGCTCGTCAAACATCTCATTCTAAAACTATGGGCATTAGTATGAAGTGGTCCCCCCTTTTCTGCTATAATAGCCTCCACTCTTCTGGGAAGGCTTTCCACTAGATGTTGGAACATTGCTGCGGYGARTTGCTTCCATTCAGCCACAAGAGCATTAGTGAGGTTGGGCACTGATGTTGGGCGATTAGGCCTGGTTTACAMTCAGCGTTACAATTCATCCCAAAGGTGTTTGATGGGGTTGAGGTCAGGGCTCTGTGCAGGCCAGTGAAGTTCTTCCACACCGATCTCGACAAACCATTTGTGTATGGACCTCGCTTTGTACATGGGGCATTGTCATGCTGAAACAGGAAAGGGCCATCCCCAAACGGTTGCCACAAAGTTGGAAGCGCAGAATCGTCTAGAATGTCATTGTATGCTGTAGCGTTAAGATTTCCTTTCACTGGAACTAAGGGGCCTAGCCCAAAAAATGAAAAATAGCCCCAGACCATTAGTTCTCCTCCACCAAACTTCTCAGCTGGCACTATGCATTGGGACAGGTAGAGTTCTCATGGCATCCGCCAAATCCAGATTCGTCTGTGTTCTTTTTCCCATCTTAATCTTTTKTTTTTATTGGCCAATCTGAGATATGTATTTTTCTTTGATAGTCTGCCTAGAAATCCAGCATCCCGGAGTCGCCTCTTCACGGTTGACGTTGAGACTGGTGTTTTGCGGGTACTATTTAATGAAGCTGCCAGTTGAGYAATTGTGAGGCGTCTGTTTCTCAAACTAGACACTCTAATGTACATGTCCTCTTGCTCAGTTGTGCACTGGGGCCTCCCACTCCTCTTTCTATTCTGGTTAGAGCCAGTTTGCGCTGTTCTGTGAAGGGAGTAGTACACAGCGTTGAACGAGATCTTCAGTTTCTTGGCAATTTCTCACATGGAATAGCCTTCATTTCTCAGAACTAGAATAGACTGACGAGTTTCAGAAGAAAGTTTTTTTCTGGCCATTTTGAACATGTAATCGAACCCACAAATGCTGATGCTCCAGATACTCAACTAGTTTAATGGTCCGTTTTATTGCTTCTTTAATCAGCACAACCGTTTTCAGCTGTGCTAACAATTGCGAAAGGGTTTTCTAATGATCAATTAGCCTTTTAAAATGATTAACTTGGATTAGCTAACACAACATGCCATTGGAACARAGGAGTGATGTTTGCTGATAATGGGCCTCTGTATGCCTATGTTGATATTCCATWWAAAAAATCTGCCGTTTCCAGCTACAATAGTCATTTACAACATTAACAATGTCTACACTTTATTTCTGATCAATTTGATGTTATTTTAATGGACAAAAAAAAGAAGCTTTTCTTTCAAAAACAAGGARATTTCTAAGTGACCCCAAACTTTTGAACGGTAGTGTAGTCTA
Organism: Salvelinus sp. IW2-2015; assembly: GCF_002910315.2. Taxonomy (NCBI): domain Eukaryota; kingdom Metazoa; phylum Chordata; class Actinopteri; order Salmoniformes; family Salmonidae; genus Salvelinus; species Salvelinus sp. IW2-2015. The sequence goes on from NC_036855.1 coordinate 61,741,242, forward strand.
TAAATGAGTTACAGAGGGCAAATATAGTACACAATGATTTCTAATACTGATCTAACGATCCTGGATAAGATATGCCTCAATTTAAGGGGCAAAATTTGTTCAAGGTTGCCAGAAGTCGAACCTAGAATCTTCTGCTCCGTAGTCAGACGCGTTATACGCCATTGCGCAACAAGCAGCTGAAAAAAGACGCCAAAATTGCTATTTTGGTCAATTCAGGGTAAATTATTGTTAGTGAAACTGTACAATATGTTTCGAATTTGCAAAACATATGGTATGTTACATATTCTAGCTAGGTGACTAACGTTAGCTAGGCTAGGAGTTAGGTTATATAGTTAAGTTCAGGAGTTAGGTTAAAGGGTTAAGGTTAGGGGAAGAGTTAGCTAACATGCTAAGTAAAGTTAGTTGCAAAGTAGCTKAAAAGTAGCAATTAGTTGAAAAGTTGCTAATTAGCTCAAATTGTCAGTTATGAGATTTGAACTCACAGCCTTTAGGTTGAAAATGCAGAGCTATATGGAGCCCTCCACATTGTTAKAAKATTTGGGAGACACAAAGCAATGCGATAAAGAMATCAATTTGGCCTCTGCGTGCCTACTGAGACTCCAGAAATAGCATCACACCATTCATATGGCGCCTCCGACCAAATTTTCGGTTCAAGCATAAATTGGCTCCTACTGTCTGTGTTGATAACCGGGCACCCCCATAACTGAAATTACTACTGAAATATCGACAATGTTCTGAACGTTTTATCTCACTCAGTACAGCAGCCCGGKCCCAATTTGTGGTTGGCAAACTGTGTTATGAATAGCCTGCGTGATGATAACAAAGACAGTGGAATAAAGCTAACGTTAGCTACTTTAGCTAGCTAACGCTACTTAGCTTCACATATGCCTCTCTTACTGATAACAATGCATTGTTTCCGCAGAGCCTTTTTATTTGGATGAACTGAATAGATAACCCYTCATGTGAGAATCTCGTTTTGTGATTTGGATGGGTGGCGCAAAAAGAAAATGAACGAGCTTGCCAGGAGTCGAACCTAGAATCTTCTGATCCGTAGTCAGACGCGTTATCCATTGCGCCACAAGCCCTCTCCTGATCTAAATTTGCCAAATGAGCCATTCTTTTATTGGGCAATTCCTGGTAAATTATTTGTAGTGAAACTGAATGTGATTGGTTAGCATAAAGCTAGCAGCTTGATCAATCGATCGTCTGCAATAGACATACAGCGTTTACTGAGATGCGGCCAGTGCAGAAGGCAGGGCACTTATACTGCGTGGAGCAAAGCAGAGCTGTTGTGAAGGGAGTTTGTGTATATACAGGACGTACCACCCCCACCTACCGTCAACCAATCATCAGAGCTCGATTTGCAACCTGGTTTCAGAGCATTTCGTATTATTCTGTACCTAAATCCGAAGATGCCCATTTCATATGATATGTTACATTTCGTATGGTATGTATTAATTTGTGGATGTCCAATACCCAATTCGTACAATATGTTTCGAATTTGCAAAACATATGATATGTTACAAATTCTGGCTAGGTGGCTAATGTTAGCTAGCTGGCAAACATTAGCTAAGTTAGGGGTTAGGGTTCATGATAGAGTTAAATTTAGGAGTTAGGTTAAAGGGTTAAGGTTAGGGGAAGGATTAGCTAACATGCTAAGTAGTTGTAAAGTAGCTAAAAAAAAAAGTAGTTGAAAAGTTGCTAATTAGCTAAAGTTGTCATTATGATATTTGAATTTATACATTTGCATTACGTGACCAAACACCCTCCTTTCGTTTTTTGCCTGGGCCTCTGCAGAAGTCAGGGCATTCATACTTATTGTGCTTCATGGAGCAGAGCTGTTGCGTTTCTGTTTATACAGAACCTCCAGTCCCACCTACCGTTAACCAATCATATAAATACAGAGCTATATGGAGCCCTCCACATTGTTACAACATTTGGGAGGCGCAAAGTAATGCTATTACGGAGCTCAATTTGGCCTCGGCATGCCAACGTTGTTGCTTTACTCCGCTATTGCGTCACTCCATCCATATGGCGCTTCCGCCCACATGTTCAGATCAAGCATAAATTGMCTCTTAACGTTAACGTTACCGTCTGTGTTGCCAACCAGGCACCCCCATAACAAATTTGGTTTGGATTTGGATGGGTGGAGCAAAAAGAAAATGAACGAGCTTGCCAGGAGTCGAACCTAGAATCTTCTGATCCGTAGTCAGACGCGTTATCCATTGCGCCACAAGCCCGCTTATAAACCTTGTCCCCGCCATTGCGSTTTTATCATTGGTTTATTCCTGGTAACTTCTTGCAGCGGAATTGTCTGTGATTGGTGCGAAATTTCTTCGAAGGCGGACAGCTATATGATTGGTCCTCACCCTGCTGTTAATATTCYGGGACATCAAAGATTTTCATAGATGCATTTTTTATTCGTTTTTCTGATATAACTACACGTCGAGCATTTTGTCCAGTAGACCTATTGTTGACACTGTATGTATTCATTATAACATARATATAGTTATATTCTTGTGTATTCTATTTTATTACTCTTGTGTTACTATTTTATTTTCAAACTGCATTGTTGAGGGCTCGTAAGCAAGCATTTCACGGTAAAGTCTACACCAGTTGTATTCGTCGAATGTGACAAATACAATTTGATTTGCATGTATTTTCCCCCCCAAATAGAATATACATAACTAAATYCCCCATGAGCTTAACTGTCATTACTCCAATGTTGGTCAACACTGTAAATATAAGTACATGTACACTGTGTAGCTTCAAAACATGGTTAAAACTCATGGATGGTCAGTCTTCTGTTTATGAATTTGAGAGTGTTGTTACATTTCTCCTGCCCCACCCCTCAGCTTTTTACCAAAACAGTGGTTGTTGCAACTGTGGCCAGCAGCCATTTTAGGCCTAGGTTTCAATGGCAAATAAGTTGGCTATGACTATTGGTCAAACAGTAAAACTACTCATAACTCAACCATGCTATGCAACATGGTAAAGTATATTTATGCAACAGATTATACTGTCTAAACTCAGCAACAACAAAAAAGTCCTCTCACTGTCAACTGCGTTTATTTCCAGCAAACTTAACATGTGTAAATATTTGTATGAACATAACAAGATTCAACAACTGAGACATAAACTGAACAKGTTTCTCAGACATGTGACTAACAGAAATTGAATAATGTGTCCCTGAACAAAGGGGGGGTCAAAATCAAAAGTAACAGTCAGTATCTGCTGTGGCCACCAGCTGCATTAAGTACTGCAGTGCATCTCCTCCTCGTGGATTGCACCAGATTTGCCAGTTCTTGCTGTGAGATGTTACCCCGCTCTTCCACCAAGGCACCTGCAAGTTCCCGGACATTTCTGGCTCGGSCCTCCCTCACGCATCTTTGGMTCACTGGTTGACACTGCGTGTCTGATTGACAGGAACAACAGGTGAGGCTGTTAGTCTGAGCAGASAGTCAGAACGAATGTGTGTGTGCTTGAGCGTTTAGGCCTATATTATTATTTATTTCTTTGTTCTTTGAATTAGTTCATTATATTCATTTAAATATTTTTGATTATTCATATCTTAATTTTTAAAATATTTTTATAAATAGATTRGGCTCTTCTGATATGCAAGCCGGCTCCCAACGTTCACCTACAAGAGCCAGCTCTTAGAGCCGACTCGTTCGTGAACGACCCATCACTACAGTCTCCTTCAACTGCACAGAGAGAGTGGATGCTCCTGTATCTCTGTGCTGCTCCCTTCACCTCTAGACTTTTCCATTCAACTTTTACCACCTCCTGACACCTTTCATCTGGACTCCTTTAGCATGTGTGCTTCACTGCCCAAAGTAAGTAGACTTAGTGGAGCCAGAGTGTCTTTGTGTATTAGTTTATGCACCTGTTGTATTCTATGTAACAAACACTTATTACCTGCTTACTAACTATTCAACTGTTATCCAACTGGTATTTGGTGTAATTTAAACTCAGCAAAAAAAGAAACGTCCCCTTTTCAAGACACTGTCTTTRAAAGATKATTTGTAAAAATCCAAATAACTTCACAGATCTTCATTGTAAAGGGTTTAAACACTGTTTCCCACGCTTGTTCAATGAACCATAAACAATTAATGAACATGCACCTGTGGAACGGTCGTTAAGACACTAACAGCTTACAGACGGTAGGCAATTAAGGTCACAGTTATGAAAACTTAGGACACTAAAGAGGCCTTTCTACTGACTGAAAAACACKAAAAGAAAGATGCCCAGTAAAGACACCAAAAGAAAGATGCRTGCATCTGGCGAGACCCAGATGCAGACAATGGAAGCAGGTGGTTGGAGTCTTACAATATTTATTAATCCAATAGGGTAAAGCAAGAGAATGGTCGTGGACAGGCAAAAGGGTCAAAACCAGTTCGGAGTCCAAAAGGTACCGAAAGGCAGGCAAAATCAAGGTCAGGGCAGGTAGGATGATCAGGCAGGCGGGAAAGTAGTCCAGAGTCAGGCAGTGGTCAAAACTGGGAAGACTATCAAAAAGATAATAGCAAAAGGAGTACGGGAAAAACACGCTGGTTGACTTGACTAACATACAAGACCAACTGGCACAGAGAGACAGGAAACACAAGGATAAATACACTGGGGAAAATAAGCGACACCTGGAGGGGGTGGAGACAATAACAGGAACAGGTGAAACAGATCAGGGCGTGACACAGGATCCCTACTCATCTGTGTGAACGTGCCTTAGGCATGCTGCAAGYAGGCATGAGGACTGCAGATGTGGCCAGGGCAATAAATTGCAATGTCCGTACTGTGAGAAGCCTATGACAGTGCTACAGGGAGACGGGACGGACAGCTGATTGTCCTCGCATTAGCAAACCACGTGTAACAACACCTGCACAGGATCGGTACATCCGAACATCACACCTGCGGGACAGGTACAGGATGGCAACAACAACTGCCCGAGTTACACCAGGAATGCACAATCCCTCCATCAGTGCTCAGACTGTCCGCAATAGGCTGAGAGAGAATGGACTGAGGGCTTGTAGGCCTGGTGTAAGGCAGATCCTCACCAGACATCACCGGCAACAACGTTGCCTATGGGCACAAACCCACCGTCGCTGGACCAGACAGGACTGGCAAAAAGTTCTCTCCACTGACGAGTCACGGTTTTGTCTCACCAGGGGTGATGGTTGGATTTGCGTTTATCATCGAAGGAATGTGCATTACACCGATGCCTGTATCTGAACGGGATCGATTTGGAGGTGGAGGGTCCTTCATGTCTGGGGGTGGTGTTCACAGCATCATCGGACTGAGCTTTTGTCATTGCAGGCAATCTCAACGCTGTGCGTTACAGGGAAGACATCCTCCTCTCTCATGTGGTACCCTTCCTGCAGGCTCATCCTGACATGGCCCTCCAGCATGACAATGTGATTTCCTGCAAGACAGGAATGTCAGTGTTCTGCATGGCCAGCGAAGAGCCCGATCTCAATCCCATTGAGCAGGTCTGGACCTGTTGGATCGAGAGGGTGAGGGCTAGGGCCCAATTCCACCCCAGAAATGTCCAGGAACTTGCAGGTGTCATGACGTTGGGACACAGGTGTCTTGGTGGAAGAGCAGGGTAACATCTCACATCACGAACTGGCAAATCTGATATGGTGCAATATTCTATTATGCTGTTCAGATTGTATTCGTTTTGAATGGTTAGATTTATATGCACTTTGTTTATATACATTCAAAAGTTATACTTTAAATGCAAATGTTTAATAGCATTCTTTTTCATAACAAACCAATGCATTTTTAAATACATTGTGTTTAAGGTAGAGTATGATTTCATTTAATAATTTAATTAGAATTGTTTTAACACCAATCATATTCAAACTATCGCAAACTGTTTGARTTGAAAAAATACAAAAGCATATATTTTTTAAAGAGCCGTTTGGGAGCCAAAAGACCCGGCTCTTTTTGGAGTGCTGAGCCGAATGAGACGGCTCACTGAAAAGAGCCTGAATGCCCATCACTAGGAGACTGACATTAGAATCAGCCTAAACTGGTCAAAACCAGGGATGTTTGCAGGCTGATTGGCTTAATGTCCAGGGGAAGAATTGTCTTAGACACTGTACATTACACAGTCAACATAATACATACATTGCACGTTAAACTTATCATCATACACTTCTCATATAGCCACATACATAATACTTTGAATATTCCCTTATTCTGTCAGCAGCATATGTCACGCCCTGACCATAGAAAGCCCTTGGTTCTCTATGGTGTAGTAGGTCAGGGCGTGACTAGGGGGTGATCTAGTATATTTATTTCTATGTTGGTGTGCTTGGTATGGTTCCCAATTAGAGGCAGCTGGTAATCGTTGCCTCTAATTGGGGATCATATTTAGGTAGCCCTTTTCCCACCTGTGTTTTGTGGGATATTGTTTTGAGTTAGTGCATGTGGCACCTCTGATGTCACGGTTCGTTGTTTGTTTCTTTTTGTTTGGAAGATTTGTTTTAAATAAATATGTGGAACTTTAATCACGCTGCGCCTTGGTCCGTCTCTCCACACAACCGTGACAGCATACTAACACAGCTCAGCCATACGTATTGCTGTTTAGGTATTAGATGGATATGGGAATGAAACAGTGCTTATACCTGTTCAGCTTACATGTGGGTACCATATAGCAGGGGTACTGAAGTACTATTTGAGAAGCTCCGGTCACACAAATGTCCTAGGTGGCAAATATCCGGATGGATAATGTAATTTATCGGCGTAGTAACAAACCCCCACCTCGCAACCCATGCGACCCCAAACTGTTCACACCCTTCTTGTTGGCGGAGAGAAAATGTTGCTGTTTTAAAGCTAATTTTCCGCAATTCTACACATTTTGCATGTGGCAAACATTTTTTTTGTTGCTGTTTTAAAGCTAATTTCCCGCAATTCTATGCATTATTCCATGTTTTATGTGTGTTTTTATGATACAAGGAAGCCCGGTTTGTATTGACCCCGTTCTTGGTCCGGATCCGGTCCGCAGTCCGCCAGTTGAGTATGGATGCCCTAGTGTCTGCCTGAGGGGAGCTACTGATACTTAGAGTAAATTACATGGGAGGGATCTGAAACACCTTTCTGTGCTTGTCTGATAAAGGTCTGTTCAAATACAGTCTGCAGGGAGGGATGTTGCCTCACACCGATTACCTTCATGGCAATTTGTATCAGGCAGGCATTTTGGGATTTAAGTTGGACTGATAAATTGACAAACCAGACTGTGATGCCATATCTCAGGATACTTAATTACCACATCGTAGAACAGGAGTATTATTTTCTGGTCAAAACCAAAACCCTGAGTTTACTTGGACCTCCCAGCTCAATTAATAGGTATACCCGTCTTCCTGCTGCTCCGGAGTCTCCCGTACACAGAGCAGGGCTTGGACCAGCCTTTGGTTCTCCAGGAGCAGAATCTGGTGCTTTGTGTCTACACCTTGCTGTCCCACTGTCTCTCCATCAACATCAGCTCATGTAACGGATGTGAAATGGCTAGCTAGTTAGCGGTGGTGCGCGCTAATAGCGTTTCCATCGGTTACGTCACTCGCTTTGAGATTTTGAAGTAGTGGTTCCCCTTGCTCTGCAAGGGCTGTGGCTTTTGTGGAGCGATGGGTAACGATGCTTCGTGGGTGACTGTTGTTGATGTGTGCAGAAGGTCCCTGGTTCGCGCCCGGGGCGAGGGGACGGACTAAAGTTAAAACAGTTGCATTGATGCTGTTGACCCGGATCACTGGTTGCTGCGGAAAAGGAGGAGGTTGAAAGYGGGGTGAGTGTAACGGATGTGAAATGGCTAGCTAGTTAGCHGTGGTGCGCGCTAATAGCGTTTCAATCGGTTACGTCACTCGCTTTGAGACCTTGAAGTAGTGGTTCCCCTTGCTCTGCAAGGGCCGCYGCTTTTGTGGAGCGATGGGTAACGATGCATTGTGGGTGACTGTTGTTGATGTGTGCAGAGGGTCCCTGSTTCGCGCCCGGMTCGGGGCGAGGGGACGTACTGAAGTTATACTGTTACACTCACACCCCAGAGCCTGCAGTCTGAACCCAGAACCACCCATAGAGGAAAAATACCCGGGGCAAGGGGTTATTGAAGTCTTCATTAAAAATGTGTTTTCTGTCTCTCAGAACTTTATGCCTAGTTATACACAGAATGTACAAAACTTTAGGAACACCTTCCTAATATTGAGTTACACCCCCTTTTGCCKTCWGAASAMCCTCAATTTGTCAGGGCATTGACTCTACAAGGTGTTGAAGGGTTCCATAGTGATGCTGGCCCATGTTGACTCCAATGCTTCTCACAATTGTGTCAAGTTGACTGGATGTCCTTTGGGTGGTGAACCATTCTTAATACACATGAGAAGCTGTTGAGCGTGAAAAACCCAGCAGTGTTGCAGTTCTTAACACACAAACCGGTGCGCCTGGCACCTACTACTGTACCATACCCTGTTCAAAGACACTTCACCCTCTGAATGGCACACATACACAATCCATGTATCAATTGTCTCAAGGCTTAAAAATGATTATATAACKTGTCTCTTCCCCTTCATCTACACTGATTGAAGTGGACATTACAGGTGACATCAATAAGGGATCATAGTTTTTCCCACTAGCACTGACTTTGCTGATACATACTTTGTTTGAGGAAAATGTATTGATATGATTGTGATGTGTTGTTGTCTCACCTACAGTAGCTATCTTAAGATGAATGCACTAATGTAAGTCACTCTGGATAAGACCGTCTGCTAAATTACTAAAATGTAAATGTAAAATGGATTCACCTGGTCAGTCTATGTCATGGAAAGAGCAATTTTTTTGAATGTTTTGTCCACTCAGTAGATTAAACTAAGCTTTATAAACTAGGTTTTGACACATTTGTGCACCTGCAAAATACATATTGTTGTCTTGTAGGCTTACCAACTGACATGCTGTGTTTTAGCATTCTCCAGACAAGCCTAAAGAGRACCTCTTCCTGGTAGCTGAGCTGTAATTACAGGTTGACAGACTGGGGTCATCTCCATGGCCCTCTGCTACGTCCTGAGACAGGAGTGAACAGGTGGATTCTGCTTGTGTGAACAAGCTTTTCAGGAGGTCTGACATTAAATAATATCCATCACACTATCTTGAAATATCTGTAAGAAAATAATTTGATATAAAAACTGATCATTGCAGACGGCCGTCGTGCAATCTGATGTAAGACAATGGTGCTCGCCCCACATTCTTGCATGTAGCTGAGCAGTTCTCTGAGAGTCGCAGTGTGGAAAGTGTTGCAATTCAGACACAGCGACAAACGGACATGGATTTGTTAACCATGTCTGCTATAAGAGCAATGTTGACCTACTTATATAGTTGTTGTGTTTGTCTGTCTTTGTATATTCCACTTCATTTCTAGACTAGTAGAGGGCACTATGTTGGGTCACGGGTCATGGTCACATGTAGGCCTATATAGACACACAGGTGACCAGTAATTAGGGATGTATAGGTATGGAGAGCATATGTTTCCTGCTCAAGTGTTAACCCTTTGTAACTATGAAATGGCAGATGGCAATTACATCTGACAGTATGGAATTCTTGCTGTTTTAATATTTGCTGCTCATAAATGGGCAAAAGACCCAACTAAAAGATCTAGGTCTGGAAAGCAGATGTGTTTTGCACGCATTTATGAACATTTGCAATCCAGCCTGCGCTGGCTAGGCTACATCTGCCCTTTTCCTAATTTGATGATGGTCATTAAATGTTGTATGCATATTATGGAACATAAGTTTGTAGAAACCATTTGTTGATCAATTGTTTTTCAAGCCCATTTGTTTAATCGAAGTGTGTTTGTTATTCATTATTGACTGTTAGTGTCAAATAGCCAGCAATTTGAATTGTTTTACTTTATGGATTCATACACTAGACGGCGGCAAAGGACTGGAACATTTTTACTCATATCCTTCCAGGAGGAGCGACTTCACCTAAATTCCAAACGGAAAACTTTGTAGCCTTTCTTTCCCTGCAGTTGATGACGTGCCCTAGCGGAACTAAGGGACTCGAGGGGGGTAGGTAAATTGTGATCGTTTCGTTTAACTTTCTAATAGGATTTCCGTCATATTTCCATCATAAACCCACTCACTGCAGTCATTTCAGATGTGCAATGAATGGCCCATAGCRTATTCAAGGAGCAAATTCTCGTTTGGACTTCCTAAAACTTTTAACGAAAATATTGTATTTTTGTCTTTATTAATAGGCCTAGGCCTATTCACAGTAAGAATTAATGTATTTCTTCAAACCGTTAAGTTGTGCCTGTAACCTACCTGGATTCCATCCCATCCCATCATGCARGGTGGCAGGTTGAAACTGGTGGTGCGGCTTCCTTCCCAAAATTATTCCATACGGACACTCAACGAATAGATTATGTCCTATTTTGCACACATAATAATGGTGTATGCATGAACTAAATCAATGAATGATGTATCCAATTTTACTCTACTTATGGAAATTAATCTTGATCGGTCATATACTGTGAAGAATTTGGGGCGCGCGTAACGTTAGTGAGTGAGTGACTGAGTGCAAAATATAAAGTTTCCTTAGGCTTGAATTTACTGAAAATTGTAACGAAATCAATTGTAAGATAATATWTTATTTTTGCTTTAAACTAATGAGCCATTTTCTTTCTTAAGAAATCTCTCACACACGCACGCACATGTGGCCGGGTTACCGTGTTGTTGTTGGCCTAATTTATCAACTTATAACAACTGACTCACACACATGTATCGAAATGGCGTGTCTCGACAATATGTCAACATATTATTGTTTATTATAAGGAGACATGTAATAATCCAAAGAAATTAAAACACATTAAACATTTTATTATAATTTAATCATGTTAAAAATCMAAATAATTCTAGATCTCTGAAACTGTGCACTGCCATTTGTTAGAACACAACTTTCATTCTAAAGTTACATATTGAACAGTGTTGAAGTGTATAGTTCACTTTCATTCATTTGTTAACCAACTGCAACAACAAAGCTACTTTAGGACTATACAAATCATTTTACAGCTTTGTCTGCATCAAACATGGAAAATATTGCATWTGACTTCTAAGAAAACAAGGACTCTTTGTGCAGTGAATCTAATTCCTAGGTTTAGTGTGTATTATATTGGCATATTAGAAAAAATATCTTATAGAATATCGATTGTAATTTGTAAACTTTTTTAGAATATGAGAATATGCATTGGGGGAGAAATATAAAATATAAACGATCTATTAAAGATTTMGATTTTTGTGTTTCGACCATAATTTTGTTGATTTACTACCATCATTTCTGATATATTACAAAACATCTGACACAAACAATTCGCAATCCTATATTACAATGCTGAAACAAATTGAAATAGGCCTAATATTTACAAAATTATCTTAATTGCCCAATTAAGCTTATATATTGCATTTTCGATTACAAACATTATAGAGGTTATGCCTAGAGCATATCCCATTGACTTTACAGTATGATAACACGAGGAATGAAAAACATCAACTGAGCGCTAGATGTCGGTATAACCCAAGTCAGTTGGACCATTGTTCAAGCCAATTCATGGATTTCTTATAGGCCCTATCCTCTTATCAGATGACGGTCAATCCACGGGTCAGTGACATAAAATTAAGATTAAAATAACCTACGGTCAAAGCCTATACGCACCTCAGTATTGTTCGATGTCYTCGATTTACGGATTGAAAAACCTACTATTTGGGACATATTTCAACAATTTGATCTGGAGATCCAGCAGGTATGTGTGAATATAGGCTATGGATTTTTAGGCTGACCTGGGTAACATCACTGCATACATTTTATTTAGATAATGCATTGTAAAATCGTTTATCTGACAATGGCTCGCACAATTGGTTAACAAGCTAGTAATACATCCGTCTATATAAACACGAGCACTTCATCTAACCTTAAATGACCCTCTCTACATGGAGAGACCGGACTCTCAGGGAAACACCACTTTGTTATAACAAAACCCAGGGTTAAGAGGTCAAGAACTGACCTGCTCTCTAAGCGTTAGTGATGTGTTCTGTCACTGCCTGAGCCATCAAGCCCTCAAAGTCCCTCGTGACATTAGTCCATGACATTAGTCTATGATCGACTAATGAATATGACACACACATGGGCTAATAGACATGCATTTTATAGGCATCCATTCGAAATTCCATATGTGTCTGTTGTGTGTGTGTGGTGTGTGTGTGTGTGTGTGTGTGTGTGTGTGTGTGTGTGTGTGTGTGTGTGTGTGTGTGTGTGTGTGTGTGTGTGTGTGTGTGTGTGTGTGTGTGTGTGTACTGTGATCTAATTGAGTAAATAGCAAAGTAAAGACAATCTGCTTCACACTAGTGTAACCATATGATTTTACCAAAAATAAAAACTACAATGCATTCAGTAACATTTTAGTTTTTTTGCATTAGACAAACGGCACAGTCAAGGCTGTCCAGTTATTATACCTACTCCAAGGAGCCTTTAAAAAAGAACGTACTGTTTATGCCTGTTTATGCCTTATTTCCATTGTCTCGTAAATAAATGTATTTCTATTTAAAACATGAMGATCAGGATCATTTTCTTACAAGGTGCTTCATCACTGAGAGCTGTATAATCATGCATTACCTTTGTTTGGTCCACCATKCAAAATGGTACATAAATGGTACATTTAAAAAAGTACTCTTTTTACAGTATCTCTGCATATTATTTTCTCGACTTCCCTGTCCGACTGGGGCCAAACGGAGCGGGGAGATCAGAGTTAAGTTCAAGAATTCCGTCTTCCAAGCCTGGGGAAAATTGTATACCCACAAAACATAGTCCAAATAGCTTTTTGAGTAACTTTAAAATTGATTTGTTGGTTGTGATATTGCAAACTTAATTGAAACTTCAATCGGTTTGATAGTTTAGAGAAATTAGATCACGACATTTCATGAAGCATAAAAATCGTTTACCTTCCATAAAGTATTGCATTTTCTATATTGTCATTGCCTATTGGATTAAAGTAGCATACATACACTGCTGGACTGGATCGTTGTGGTGTAGGATATCTGCTTTCAAACATGAAACATGGAGAGTGCCAAGCATTGAAGGTTAAAAGGGGGATTAGRGAGAAGAAAATGCTCATGCTAAAAGTGTAAACTGCAGGTCTAAATAGCTCAGCTGATAAATGAAGARATAGCAAGCTGCATTGATTACGTCTCATCACATAGCACGCACTAACCCACAGCCCACCTGGACAGTTTGCCAAAACGGTTGGAGAAAAAAAAAGCCATAATAAAAAACTAGGATAATATAGCCTAATAAATATGATAAAGACATAGAAATTACATTAACAGATGTATAGTTAATGTATTATGAATAGCTGCACAGCATCTTTACTGAGCACATGTACCACAGAGCACATCTTAGACTGAGCACCTATAGTATCAAAGTACAGAACTACAAGGCAAAATCCAGATTCAATAGACTCCTTCGATGATAGCCCTATTCTAGCACCCTATTTCATCCGAATTAGCTTAATTTAAATCTGCCACGCCAAGACCCGAAGGTGGATTGTGCAATACTAGGCCTAGCTCAGTATGTCGTCATCCAATAACATGCATACAGAGTTAATAATGGGGGAAATGCATCTAATAAACACAAATAATACTGTTGTAATAACATTGTCATAATGCTTGCCTCTATAAGGTGCTTTTAAGGGCTAAATGGTTTGGGTATTAAAGAGGTGTTTAGCTATTTCTGTTACCTAATTTTGCATAAAACACACACACACACACACACACACACACACACACACACACACACACACACACACACACACACACA
>NC_036855.1:61755186-61760989 GCF_002910315.2 Salvelinus sp. IW2-2015
TTCCATCCATATGCAAGATAAATTCATTAAAATCCTACAAGTATTTTCTGATTTTTTCTCTCATTTTTGTCTGTCATGGTTGAAGGTACATAGGAAAATTACAGGCCTCAACTTTAAGTGGAGCACTGCACAATGGTGGTGACTAAATACTTTTTGGCCTCCGTTAGGTAGAATGTTTTAAAGGACTATGCATAAGATAACAACAGAGAGTAGCAGTGTGTAAAAGAGGCAATGTAATAGTCTGTGGTACCATTCTGAGTAGATTTCAGGATCTATGCTGAGGGTAGAAGCTGTTAGCAGCTCTTGACCTAGACTTGCCTCCGTACCGCTGTGTGCGGTAGCAATAGAGAACAGTCATAACTAGGTGCTGACGTCTTGACAATTGTTGGCCTTCACGAGCACCCACTTGTAGAGGTCCTGGAATGGCAATGCTTGGCCCAAGTGATGTACTGGATGCTTCCGCCCACCTGTATACCTTCGGTCGGAGCCGAGGCATATTGCCTACCAGCATGATCCAACCAACATGATGCTCTCGATGGGCAGATGGTGCAGCTGTAGAACCTTTTGAGGATCTGAGGACCCATGCCAAATCTTTCAGTCTCCTGAGGGGGAATAGGTTTTGTCGTGCCCTCTTCACGACTGTCTTGGTGTGCTTGGACCATGATAGTTTGTTGGTGATGTGGACGCCAAGGAACTTGAAGCTCTCAACCTGCTCCACCACAGCCCGGTCGATGAGAATGGAGGCGTGCTCGGTCCTCTTTTTCCTGTAGTTCACAATCATCTCCTTTGTCTTGATCACGTGGAGGGAGAGATTGTTATCCTGGCACCACACGCCCAGGTCATTGACCTCCTCCCTATAGGCTGTCTTGTCATTGTCGGTGATCAGGCCAACCACTGTTGTGTCACCGGAAAACTTATTGATGGTGTTGGAGTCGTGCCTGGCTATGCAGTCATGAGTGAACAGGGAGTACAGGAGGGGACCGAGCACGCACCCCTGAGGGACCCCTGTGTTGAGGATCAGCATGGCAGATGTGTTGTTACCTACCCTTACCGCCTGGTGGCAGCCCATCAGGAAGTCCAGGACCCAGTTGCAGAGGGAGGTGTTTAGTCCCAGGGTCCTTAGCTTAGTGATGAGCTTTGAGGGCACTATGGTATTGAACGCTGAGCTGTAGTCAAATAGCAATCTCACATAGGTGTTCCTTTTGTCCAGTTGGGAAAGGCAGTGTCGAGTGCAATAGAGATTGTATCATCTGTGGATCTGTTGGTGCGGTATGCAAATGAGGGTGGGTCTAGGGTTTCTGGGATAATGGTGTTGATGTGAGCCATGACCAGCCTTTTAAAGCACTTTATGGCTACAGACGTGAGTGCTATGGGTCGGTAGTCATTTATGCAGATTACCTTATCGTTCTTGGGCACAGGCGCTATGGTGGTCCGCTTAAAACAGGTTGGTATTACAGACTCAGACAAGGAGAGGTTGAAAATGTCAGTGAAGACACCTTCCAGTTGATCAGCACATGCTCACAGTACACGTCCTGGTAATCCTTCTGGCTCTGCGGCCTTGTGAATGTTGACCTGTTTAAAGGTCTTACTCACATCGGCTGTGGAGAGCGTGATAACAGTCTTTCAGAACAGCTGGTTCTCTCATGCATGTTTCAGTGTTTTTTGCCTCGAAGCGAGCATAGAAGTAGCTTAGCTCNGTGTGTGTGTGTGTGTGTGTGTGTCCAGTGTGTGTGTCTGTTTGTGTGTGTGTGTGTGTGTGTGTGTGTCCAGTGTGTCCAGCGAGCAGTTGCCATACCAGGCAGTGATGCAACCAGTCGTGATGCTCTCAATGGTGCAGCTGTAGAACCTTTTGAGGATATGAGGACCCATGCCAAATCTTTCAGGCTCCTGAGGGGGAATAGGTTTGGTCGTGCCCTCTTCACGACTGTCTTGGTGTGCTTGGACCATGCTAGTTTGTTGGTGATGTGGACACCAAGGAACTTGAAACTCTCAACCTGCTCCACTGCAGCCCCGTCGATGAGAATGGGGGCGTGCTCGTTCCTCCTTTTCCTGTAGTTCACAATCATCTCCTTTGTCTTGATCACGTGGAGGGAGAGGTTGTTATCCTGGCACCACACGCCCAGGTCATTGACCTCCTCCCTATAGGCTGTCTTGTCTTGTGTTGAGGATCAGCATGGCAGATGTGTTGTTACCTACCCTTACCGCCTGGTGGCAGCCCATCAGGAAGTCCAAGACCCAGTTGCAGAGGGACGTGTTTAGTCCCAGGGTTCTTAGCTTAGTGATGAGCTTTGAGGGCACTGTGGTGTTGAACGCTGAGCTGTAGTCAATGAATAGCATTCTCACATAGGTGTTCCTTTTGTCCAGTTGGGAAAGGCAGTGTGGAGTGCAATAGAGATTGTATCATCTGTGGATCTGTTGGTGCGGTATGCAAATGGAAGTGGGTCTAGGGTTTCTGGGATAATGGTGTTGATGTGAGCCATGACCAGCCTTTCAAAGCACTTTATGGCTACAGACGTGAGTGCTATGGGTCGGTAGTCATTTATGCAGATTACCTTATCGTTCTTGGGCACAGGCGCTATGGTGGTCTGCTTAAAACAGGTTGGTATTACAGACTCAGACAAGGAGAGGTTGAAAATGTCAGTGAAGACTCCTTCCAGTTGATCAGCACATGCTCACAGTACACTTTCTGGTAATCCTTCTGGCTCTGCGGCCTTGTGAATGTTGACCTGTTTAAAGGTCTTGCTCACATCGGCTATGGAGAGCGTGATAACAGTCTTTCAGAACAGCTGGTTCTCTCATGCATGTTTCAGTGTTTTTTGCCTCGAAGCGAGCATAGAAGTAGCTTAGCTCGTCTGGTAGGCCCGTGTCACTGGGAAGCTCTCGGCTGTGCTTTCTTTGTAGTCTGTAATGGTTTTCAAACCCTGTCACATCCGATGAGTGTCAGAGCCGGTGTAGTACGATTCGATCTTAGTCCTGTATTGACCCTTCTCCTGTTTGATGCTTTGCCTGTTTGATGGTTTGTTGGAGGGCATAGCGCGGACTTCCTTATAAAGCTTTACCGAGTGCCTCTCCTGAAAAGCAAAGAGCTCTAGCCTTTACCGCTCAGTGCGGAGATGTTGGCCTGTATAATCCCATGGCTTCTGGATGGGGTTATGCTACGTCATGGTCCTACTGCGAGGGATGACATTCACTTCGACGCACTTATTGATGAAGCACATGGACTGATGTGGTGTACTTCCTCATGGCACATTGGAAGCACACCCGGAATGCAATATTTCAGTCTTGTTGCTAGATAAACAGTCCTGTAGCTTAGGCATCTGCTTTCATCTGGGCACACTCACTTTTTAATTGATCTAGTCACCTGTGCTTCCTGCTTAACATACCTTGCTTGTGAAGCATGGAACAGGAGGATAGATAATATAATGATCAGATTATGCCAAAGATGGACGACATTGAGCAGAGCTATTCGTGTTGCGTCATCTGGTGTTGTGGAGATTAAAGGGTGGTGCCCCAAGGCTGTGTTTATGTTCCTACTGGTTGCAACATCTTAACATGGCTGTATGATATTTTGGCAAATAGATTTAAGCTTTCCCTGCGCATTAAAGTCCTCCGTTACTTAGGAGCGCCACCTTCTGGGTGAGCGTCCTTTCCTTGTTTGCTTATGGCGGAATACAGCTCATTCAATGCTGTCTTAGAGCCAGCCTCTGACTGTTGTGGTATGTAAACAACTACGAAAAATACAGATGAAAACTCTCTAGATAGATAGAGTAGCTCATGATAAGCTGTAGACCACACTACCTCAGGTGAGCAATAAATAGCTCGAGACTTCCTTAGATATCGTGCACCAGCTGTTATTTACAAAAATACATAGTCCGCCGCCCCTTGTCTTACCAGACGCCGTTGTTCTGTCCTGCCAGTGCAGGGTATAACCAGCCAGCTGTATGTTGATAGTGTTGTCTTTCAGCCACGAAGCATAAGATATTACAGTTTTGAATGTCCCGTTGGTAGTTTAATCTTCCTTCGTAGGTCATCTATTTTATTGTCCAACGATTGCACGTTTGCTGGCAGAATGGAGGGAAGTGGGGGTTTATTCGATCGCCTACGAATTCTCCGAAGGCAGCCCGCCCTCCGGCACCTTTTTCTCCGCATCTTCTTCACATAAATCACGAGGATCCGGGCCTGTTCCCGAGAAAGCAGTGTATTGTTCGCGTCGGGCTCGTCAGACTCGTTAAAGGGAAAAAAGGCTTCTGCCAGTCCGTGGTGTGTAATCACAGTCCTGATCTCCAGAAGTTATTTTCGTTCATAAGAGACGGTAGCAGAAACCTTACGTACAAAATAAGTTAAAAAATAAGTTACAAACAACGCAAACAAACTAACAAAAAAACACAATCGGTTGGAGACACGTAGAACGTCTGCCTTCTTCTCCGGCGCCATTTAAGTACGAGTGTGTGTGTGTGTGTGTCCAGTGTGTGTCCAGTGTGTGTCCAGTGCGTGTGTGTGTGTCCAGTATGTGTGTCCAGTATTTGTATGTGTGTCTAGTGCGTGTGTGTGTGTGTCCGTTACTTGTGTGTGTGAGTCCAGTGTGTGTGTGTACAGTGTGTGTGTGTTCTCACAGGGCGCAGGATCACAGAAAGATACAGACACAGAGTTACCATGGTTATTATTTAAAGGAATAAACTGGTCCAAACTGGTTTGTGTTACTCCATGTATTTAAATGTCATATTGTGATCAAACATAAAACACATGATTAGAGTGAAACATCATGTTGTGTTTGACACAGTGACCATCTGACACAGGGACACTGAGGAGTTAACATCATAAACCCTAAACCCTGGATAGAGGGGCTCAGTGAATGTGGTGTTGAATGTGTACAGGTGGGTCAGTGTGTCAGAGGAGACTCTGTAGAAGGACAGAGTGCCGGCTGGCCAGTCCAGATACACTCCTACTCTGTGGGAGCTGGAGGAGGGGACGTCAATGGTCGTGTGATTATTATTGTGACAGGCCTTGTAACTGTTGTCAGAGCAGACCAGACTCCAGGACTTGTCATTGTATCCAATCCCACAGTCAATACCCCCTCCTCTCCTTTTGATTCCWTTATATGTCACTCCCATAACAGCCCCTCTCCCACTCCTYTCTACCTCCCAGTAACAGCGCCCAGTCAGACCCTCTCTACATAGCACCTGTTCACAGTCCTCAAATCTATCTGGGTGAACAGGATACTGCCGCTCCTGTCTCCTACATGTCACCTTTCTGTTCTTCTCAGACAGAGAGAGGAGTCTGTTTACTGTGTTTGGGTCCAGTGTGAGACACTACCTCAGGTGAGCAATAAATAGCTTCGAGACTTCCTTAAGATATCGTGCACCAGCTGTTATTTACAAAAATACATAGTCCGCCGCCCCTTGTCTTACCAGACGCCGTTGTTCTGTCCTGCCAGTGCAGGGTATAACCAGCCAGCTGTATGTTGATAGTGTTGTCTTTCAGCCACGAAGCATAAGATATTACAGTTTTGAATGTCCCGTTGGTAGTTTAATCTTCCTTGCGTAGGTCATCTATTTTATTGTCCAACGATTGCACGTTTGCTGGCAGAATGGAGGGAAGTGGGGGTTTATTCGATCGCCTACGAATTCTCCGAAGGCAGCCGCCCTCCGGCCCTTTTTCTCCGCATCTTCTTCACAAAATCACGAGGATCCGGGCCTGTTCCCGAGAAAGCAGTGTATTGTTCGCGTCGGGCTCGTCAGACTCGTTAAAGGGAAAAAAGGCTTCTGCCAGTCCGTGGTGTGTAATCACAGTCCTGATCTCCAGA
>NC_036855.1:61763420-61775598 GCF_002910315.2 Salvelinus sp. IW2-2015
CTGTGAGATCACAGGCATCTGATGGATGAAACCAGACACAATATTAGAAATCATCATCATTCCATTAGAATGTTAACTCACTTTTCACTAATTTGTTTAATGTAGATGTTTCTAAGTATCAAAAGGAGAAGTTAAGGTAACTTGAGATTGTTGAATGATCATATGTTATACTGATGGTAATATAAAACACACTTATTCACAATAATTACACACACACACCTGTATGCATGCATGAACACACACACATTTCTAATGTAAACGAACATGCCACACACATACACAGACACAAACATTGTCAAAGCAACACTTTATAAACGTTGGTGTCCCTGATCTTCTTCGCACACCGTGTAACCTGGCTTGTGTCTCCAGATTTACCCAACATAGCAACCGCTGGACCAACAATACTTATATTTTAGTGCCCTTGATCGTAATATCAAGATAATTACCCACTACAAAAAGTTAATGATGGTCTTTGACTTGACTGGCATCCCTCCCTCTGATAATACTAAGGATCTGTTTATATCTTCTTAGGTGCACCTTGTATTTCTATACACAAGCAGTACCCAAAACTAACTCACCGTTTATGATCTAGGCCCAGCGTTTCATTGTGCCCTTGCTACCCACATCCACTAGTTGATATCCCATGGCACCTTTTGTAAACATTACCACTACACCTTGACCCACAAACTGTTACTTGGCTGTTTGTAACATTCACCACTTACACCTGACTATCAACAGTCGGTAGTATAGCTCGCAGGCCCCTTAAGAATCAGTGAAACAACGTTCACATTTTAGACCGAGGTAGACACACTCGGACTCCACCACCCTCGTACACTCGCGCCTTCGCTAACCAAATTAACACATCACACCCACATGTACCCACAAACGCATAATCTAGGTAATTTGGTCTTGTTTAACATTACACTACACCTGACTATAACTGTTACTGGCTGGTAACATACCACTCACCACCTGACAGTTTATAACGGTTATTGGGCGCCTCTTGCAAAGAATGTTTTGTATTACCCATCTTAATACGTGACTGACATATAACGTCTAAGTACTATGGGCTGTTGTAAACACTTACCACTAGCCTACTATAACTGTACTGCCTTTGTAAACATTACCACTACACCGACTACTAACTTACTGGCCTTGTAAACATTACCACTAGACTCTGCATTGACAAGTTATTTTCGTTCATAAGAGACGGTAGCAGAAACCTTACGTACAAAATAAGTTAAAAAATAAGTTACAAACAACGCAAACAAACTAACAAAAAAACACAATCGGTTGGAGACACGTAGAACGTCTGCCTTCTTCTCCGGCGCCATTTAAGTACGAGTGTGTGTGTGTGTGTGTCCAGTGTGTGTCCAGTGTGTGTCCAGTGCGTGTGTGTGTGTCCAGTATGTGTGTCCAGTATTTGTATGTGTGTCTAGTGCGTGTGTGTGTGTGTCCGTTACTTGTGTGTGTGAGTCCAGTGTGTGTGTGTACAGTGTGTGTGTGTTCTCACAGGGCGCAGGATCACAGAAAGATACAGACACAGAGTTACCATGGTTATTATTTAAAGGAATAAACTGGTCCAAACTGGTTTGTGTTACTCCATGTATTTAAATGTCATATTGTGATCAAACATAAAACACATGATTAGAGTGAAACATCATGTTGTGTTTGACACAGTGACCATCTGACACAGGGACACTGAGGAGTTAACATCATAAACCCTAAACCCTGGATAGAGGGGCTCAGTGAATGTGGTGTTGAATGTGTACAGGTGGGTCAGTGTGTCAGAGGAGACTCTGTAGAAGGACAGAGTGCCGGCTGGCCAGTCCAGATACACTCCTACTCTGTGGGAGCTGGAGGAGGGGACGTCAATGGTCGTGTGATTATTATTGTGACAGGCCTTGTAACTGTTGTCAGAGCAGACCAGACTCCAGGACTTGTCATTGTATCCAATCCCACAGTCAATACCCCCTCCTCTCCTTTTGATTCCWTTATATGTCACTCCCATAACAGCCCCTCTCCCACTCCTYTCTACCTCCCAGTAACAGCGCCCAGTCAGACCCTCTCTACATAGCACCTGTTCACAGTCCTCAAATCTATCTGGGTGAACAGGATACTGCCGCTCCTGTCTCCTACATGTCACCTTTCTGTTCTTCTCAGACAGAGAGAGGAGTCTGTTTACTGTGTTTGGGTCCAGTGTGAGATCAAATGCATCTGATGGATAAAACCAGACACAATATTAGAAATCATCATCATTCCATTAGAATGTTAACTCACTTTTCACTAATTAATTTAATGTAGATGTTTCTAGGTATCAAAAGGAGAAGTTAATGCATGCATGAACACACACACATTTCTAATGTAACACATGCCACACACATACACAGACACACACATTGTCAAAGCTACACTTTATAAACGTTGGTGTCCCTGATTTCTGCTTCTGTAGAACTACAGCTTATATTTAATATGATCAAGTAAGTAATGATGGTCTTTGACTTTGACTTAACTTGAATTAAGACTTATTCTTAGTCATATTCTTCACAGCAGTCAACACTCACATTTTCTAGGCCCAGGTTTCATTGTGTGCTCTCCACCATGTTCCACACTGTAGCGGTAAGCAGAAGAACAGACAGTCATTGAGGGATACACGTCAACCCACACACACACACACACACACTCAGCATATAATTTGTCCAAGTGGTGGTAAGAATGTTTGTCTTAACTAGTCTGATAACTTAAACATGTCTGATATGAACATTGACATAAACCTTCTACATACTTGAGTTTCTCCAGTCTGCAGTGTGGATCCTCCAGYCWAGCAGAGAGCAGTCTGACTCCTGAGTCTCCTGGGTGATTGTAGCTCAGGTCCAGCTCTCTCARGTGTGAGGGGTTTGACCTCAGAGCTGAGACCAGAGAAGCACAGCCTTCCTCTGTGACTAGACAGCCTGACAGTCTGCAAAGAGATCATTGCCATTTCACAAACACACTGTTAACTGACCAGACCATTTAAAAAGCAGTATCAGTCAAAAGACACACAGTGAGGTATCATATTTAGATTGTATTGAGTATTCAGTCCACACCAAACAAAATCAAATCAAAATCAAATCCAACTTTATTTGTCACATGCGCCGAATACAACAAGTGTAGACCTTGCCGTGAAATGCTTAATTACAAGCCATTAACCAACAGTGCAGTTCAAGAAGAGTTAAGAAAATATTTACCAAATAAACTAAAATAAAAAACGAAATAAAGAATTATTAAAGGTCTATGTAATGGTCAGGTGGCCATTTGATTAATTGTTCAGCAGTCTTATGTCCTTGGGGGTAGAAGCTGTTAAGGAGCCTTTTGGTCCTAGACTTGACGCTACGGTACCACTTGCCGTGCGATAGCAGAGAAAACAATCTATGACGAGGGTGACTGGAGTCTCTGACAATTTTATGGGCTTTCCTCTGACACCGCCTATTATATAGGTCCTGGGTGGCAGGAAGCTTGGCCCCAGTGATGTACTGGGCCGTGCACTCTACCCTCTGTAGAGCCTTGTGGTCAGATGCCGAGCAGTTGCCATAGCAGGCGGTGATGCAACCGGTAAGGATGCTCTCGATGGTGCAGCTGTAGATCTTTTTGAGGATCGGGGGACCCATGCCAAATCTTTTCAGTCTCCTGAGGGGGAAAAGGTTTTGTTGTGCCCTCTTCACGACTGTCTTGGTGTGTTTGGACCATGAGTTCGTTGTTGATGTGGACATGGAACTTGAAACTCTCAACCCGCTCCACTACAGTCCTGTTGATGTTAACCCATCCTTGACTTCGGCGATGTCATTTACAAAATAGCCTCCAACACTCTACTCAGCAAACTGTAAGTAGTCTATCACAGTGCCATCCGTTTTGTCACCAAAGCCCCATATACTACCCACCACTGCGACCTGTATGCTCTCGTTGGCTGGCTCTCACTACATATTCGTTGCCAAACCCACTGGTCTCCATAGCAACACCCACCCATAGCACACACTCCAGCAGGTATATTTCACTGGTCATCCCCAAAGCCAACACCTGCTTTGGCCGCCTTTCCTTCCAGTTCTCTGCTGCCAATGACTGGAACGAATTGCAAAAATCACTGAAGCTGGAGTCTTATATCTCCCTCTCTAACTTTAAGCATCACCTGTCAGAGCAGCTCACAGATCACTGTACCTGTCCACAGCCAATCTGTAAATAGCACACCCAACTACCTCATCCCCATATTGCTACTTAACCTCTTGCTCTTTTGCACCCCAGTATCTCTACTTGCACATCCATCATCTGCAACATTATCACTCCAGTGTTAATGCTAAATTGTAATTATTTCGCCTCCATGGCCTATTTATTGCCTTACCTCCCTACTCTTCTACATTTGCACACTGTACATATATTATTCTATTGTGTTATTGACTGTACGTTTGTTTATGTGTAACTCTGTGTTGTTGTTTTTGTCGCACTGCTTTGCTTTATCTTGGCCGGTCGCAGTTGTAAATGAGAACTTGTTCTCAACCAGCCTACCTGGTTAAATAAAGGTGAAATACAAAAATATATAATAAAAGAAAATAATGGGGGCCTCTTTGGCCCTCCTATTCCTGAAGTCCACTATCAGCTCCTTTGTCTTGCCCATATGGAGGGAGAGGTTGTTGTCCTGGCACCACACTGCCAGTTTTCTGACCTCCCTCCTATGGGTTGTCTCATCGTTGTATGTGATCAGGCTACTACTTATGTGTCGTCAGCAAACTTAATGATGGTGTTGGAATCGTGTTTGGCCACGCAGTCGTGGGTGACCAAGTACACACCCCTGAGGGGCCCCAGTGTTGAGGATCAGCGTGGCAGACGTGTTGTTGCCTACCCTTACCCACCGGGGGCAGCTCGTCAGGAAGCTCAGGTCCAGTGGCAGAGGGGGGTATTTAGTCCCGGGTCCTTAGCTTGGTGATGAGCATGCATGGGCACTATGGTGTTGAACGCTGAGCTGTAGTCAATGAACAGCATTCTCACATAGGTGTTCCTTTTGTCCAGGTGGGAAAGGGCAGTGTGGAGCACAATTGAGATTCCGTCATCTGTGGATCTGTTGAGGTTGCATGCAAATTGGAGTGGATCTAGGCTATCCGGGAGGATGCTGTTGATGTGAAACTTGACCAGCCTTTGAAAGCACTTCATGGCTACCGACGTGAGTGCTACGGGTCGGTAAACATTTTAGGCAGGTTACCTACGCTTCCTTGGGCACAAGCTATGATGGTCTGCTTAAAACATGTAGGCATTACAGACTCAGTCAGGGAGAGGTTGAACATGTCAATGAAGACACTTGCCAGTTGGTCTCCACATGCTTTGAATACACGTCCTTTTAATCCATCTGGTCCGTGGCTTTGTGAATGTTTAAAGGTCTTGCTCACATCGGCAACTGAGAGCGTTATCACACAGTCATCCAGAACAGCTGGTGCTCTCGTGCATGCTCCAGTGTTGCTTGCCTCGAAGCGAACATAAAAGGTATTTAGCGACGGTTCCCAGTCCGGAGCCTCCAGTGATGATCCATGGCCCGGAGCCTCCTGCGAGGGTTCCCAGTCCAGAGCCTCCAGTGAGGGTTCCTAGTCTAGAGCCTCCTGCGAGGGTTCCCAGTCTGGAGCCTCCTGCGAGGATTCCCAGTCCGGAGTCCCCGGCGACAATCCACGGTCCGGAGTCCCCGGCGACGATCCACGGTCCGGAGCTTCCGGCGTCGATCCACGGTCCGGTTCCTCCGGCGACGATCTACAGGCCAGAGCTTCCGGCGCGATCCACGGCCCGGTTCCTCCGGTGACGATCCATGGGTAAAAATTTGGTGAAACTGATTTAATTTTGCCTGCATTAAAGTCCCACTAGGAGCGCAGCTTCTGGAAGAACATGTTCTTGTTTGCTTACGGCCTTATAGAGTTGGTTGAGTGCGGTCTTAGTGCCAGCATTTGTCTGTGGTGGTAAGTAGACGGCTACGTATAATATAGATGAGAACTTGGTAGATAGTGTGGTCTACAGCTTATCATAAGGTACTCTACTTCAGGTGAGCAATACCTCGAGACTTCTTTAATATTAGACATCACGCACCAGTTGTTATTGACGAAAAGACACACACCCCCACCCCTTGTCTTACCAGGCGTAGCTTCTCCATTCTGCTGGTGCATTAAAAATCCCACCAGCTCGATATTATCCGTGTCGTCGTTCACCCACGACTCGGTGAAACATG
Organism: Salvelinus sp. IW2-2015; assembly: GCF_002910315.2. Lineage (NCBI taxonomy): Eukaryota > Metazoa > Chordata > Actinopteri > Salmoniformes > Salmonidae > Salvelinus > Salvelinus sp. IW2-2015. The sequence continues at coordinate 61,769,653 of NC_036855.1, forward strand.
AGATATTACAGTTCTTAATGTCCCGTTGGTAGGATAATCGTAATCGCCTACGGATTCTCAGAAGGCAGCTCAATCTGCGTTCTCTTTTCCTCCGTCTTTTCTTCATGCTAATTACGGGGATCTGGGCCTGTTCCCGGGAGAGCAGTATATCCTACTCGTTAAAGGAAAAAGCGTCCTCCAGTCCGTGGTGAGTAATCACAGTTCTGATGTCCAGAAGTTATTTTCAGTCATAAGAGACGGTAGCAGCAACATTATGTACAAAATAAGTTAAAAAAAATATGTTACAAACAACGCAAAAAATTAACAAAATAACACAATTGATTAGGAAGTAAGACGTCAGCCATCTTCTTCGGCGCCATCTTTTGACAGTGAAGATAACATTTAAATGTGGTTCTATACTATATCATTTTCAACTTGAGATCAAATGTTTCATATAAGGTAACAGTATATAATGTCAGCTTTTATTTGAGGGTATTTTCATACATATCCGTTTCACCATTTAGAAAAATAAACACTTTATGTATCTAGTCCCCCTATTTGAACAAGTCAAAGTATTCTGACCAATTCACTTATTGTGTATTAAAGTTGTCAAAAGTTTAGTAATTGGTCACATATTTTTTTAATGTAATGAATACATCAAGCTTGTGACTTCCATGATTAAAGAAAAATCAATAATGAATCACTAATATTAAAGAGTGAGATTGTTACAGAAGCTACAACAAAACATAATTACCTCTCACCATTAACCTCAAATAAAAGGTGGCATTCTGTACTGTAGCCTAATATGAAACATTTTATCTCAAATCCAAAATGCTGGAGCATAGTGCCAAATTTAAAGTCTGTAAGCTTCACTGTCCAAACACATATGGTGTGGACAATGTGTGCCTGGTAAACACATGGATCTGGTGAACAGTTATTACTTGTTGACCAACTACAGGAATACTGACCTCAGAGTCTCCAGTTTACAGTGGGGATTCCCCAGTCCAGCAGAGAGCAGCTGATTCTTCAAGCCCCTCTCTGGCACTGCTCTCCTGCTTCTCATCTTCAGCATCCACCACTTCCTTATCCTGCTTCTGACTCTCAAAGCCTTCTGGGAGTTCTGGACTAAGAATCCTCTTGAACATCTTCAGCTCGTTCTTCACAAATGTCATAATATTCTCTTCAAGCATCTGAAATAAATAAAGTAAATAAGTTAAGCAATGAAATAAATAGTTTCTCATTAACACATAATGAATAATAAATAATAAATAATTGACAGATCAACTTTTTCTTGAGGTAAACAAAAACAAATGTACATAACAGGACCACATACACTGAATAGGGAGGCCAGGTCTGTTTGATGACTCTGGGAAGACTGACCACTGGAGAATCTCTGACTCTGATCTCTCCTGATGGGTTCTGTGGACAAAACATCCAAGGAGTTCGCGCACACACAGACACACACACACACACACACACACACACACAGACACAGGGAATGTTTGTGGTTGTTTAACATTGCTTAGGACTATGAAAATGAAAATGAACTATGAAAATGAAAAAAGGATTCACCTATGGATTATTAAAACAACAAAAATAAATACAAAAAATGGGAGAGTAGAAATGACTAGAGACAGTGTTGTTTTAACTCACTGACCACTAGAAAACAGCTTAAACAAATGGACAGCTACTTTGCTGTTATTACTGGCTGCACTCTTTGACGTGACTAAGTTATCTGTAGTTGGCTAGCTAGCCATGGATAAGAACATTGCCACCCAGTTTGGCAATGGATCATTTAGAACGAACGACTGGGTCTCATCCATAAGATACAGAAAAAAGACTTAACGACTGGGTCTCATCCATAGATACAGACCAAAAAGACTTAACGACTGGGTCTCATCCATAGATACAGAACAAAAAGACTTAACGACTGGGTCTCATCCATAGATACAGAACAAAAAGACTTAACTACTGGGTCTCATCCATAGATACAGAACAAAAGACTTAATGACTGGGTCTCATCCATAGATACAGAACAAAAAGACTTAACGACTGGGTCTCATCCATAGATACAGAGACAAAAAGACTTAACTACTGGGTCTCATCCATAGATACAGAACAAAAAGACTTAACGACTGGGTCTCATCCATAGATACAGAACAAAAAGACTTAACGACTGGGTCTCATCCATAGATACAGAACAAAAAGACTTAACGACTGGGTCTCATCCATAGATACAGAACAAAAAGACTTAACTACTGGGTCTCATCCATAGATACAGAAAAAAAATACTTAACTACTGGTTCTCATCCATAGATACAGAACAAAAAGACTTAACTACTGGGTCTCATCCATAGATACAGAACAAAAAGACTTAACTACTGGGTCTCATCCATAGATACAGAACAAAAAGACTTAAACGACTGGGTCTCATCCATAGATACAGAACAAAAAGACTTAACGACTGGTCCTCATCCATAGATACAGAACAAAAAGACTTAACTACTGGGTCTCATCCATAGATACAGAACAAAAAGACTTAACTACTGGGTCTCATCCATAGATACAGAACAAAAAGACTTAACTACTGGTCTCATCCATAAGATACAGAACAAAAGACTTAACTACTGGGTCTCATCCATAGATACAGAACAAAAAGAACTTAATGACGGGTCTCATCCATAGATAACAGAACAAAAAGACTTAATGACTGGGTCTCATCCATAGATACAGAACAAAAAGATAACTACTGGGTCTCATCCATAGATACAGAACAAAAAGACTTAACTACTGGGTCTCATCCATAGATACAGAACAAAAAGACTTAACGACTGGGTCTCATCCATAGATACAGAACAAAAGACTTAACGACTGGGTCTCATCCATAGATACAGAACAAAAAGACTTAACTACTGGGTCTCATCCATAGATACAGAACAAAAAGACTTAATGACTGGTCTTATCCATAGATACAGAACAAAAAGACTTAACGACTGGGTCTCATCCATAGATACAGAACAAAAAGACTTAACGACTGGGTCATCCATAGATACAGAACAAAAGACTTAACGACTGGGTCTCATCCATAGATACAGAACAAAAAGACTTAACTACTGGGTCTCATCCATAGATACAGAACAAAAAGACTTAACGACTGGGTCTCATCCATAGATACAGAACAAAAAGACTTAACTAACTGGTTCTCATCCATAGATACAGAAAAAAAGACTTAAACTGGGTCTCATCCATAGATACAGAACAAAAAGACTTAACTATGGGTCTCATCCATAGATACAGAACAAAAAGACTTAACTACTGGGTCTCATCCATAGATACAGAAACAAAAGACTTAACGACTGGGTCTCATCCATAGATACAGAACAAAAAGACTTAACGACTGGGTCTCATCCATAGATACAGAACAAAAAGACTTAACTACTGGGTCTCATCCATAGATACAGAACAAAAAGACTTAACTACTGGGCTCATCCATAGATACAGAACAAAAAGACTTAACTCTGGGTCTCATCCATAGATACAGAACAAAAGACTTAACTACTGGGTCTCATCCATAGATACAGAACAAAAGACTTAATGACTGGGTCTCATCCATAGATACAGAACAAAAATACTTAATGACTGGGTCTCATCCATAGATACAGAACAAAAAGACTTAACTACTGGGTCTCATCCATAGATACAGAACAAAAAGACTTAACTACTGGGTCTCATCCATAGATACAGAACAAAAAAACTTAACGACTGGGTCTCATCCATAGATACAGAACAAAAAGACTTAACGACTGGGTCTCATCCATAGATACAGAACAAAAAGACTTAACGACTGGGTCTCATCCATAGATACAGAACAAAAAGACTTAACGATGGGTCTCATCCATAGATAACAGAACAAAAAGACTTAACTACTGGGTCTCATCCATAGATACAGAACAAAAAGACTTAACGACTGGGTCTCATCCATAGATACAGAACAAAAAAGACTTAACTACTGGGTCTCATCCATAGATACAGAACAAAAAGACTTAACTACTGGGTCTCATCCATAGATACAGAACAAAAAGACTTAACTACTGGGTCTTCATCCATAGATACAGACAAAAAGACTTAACTACTGGGTCGCGTCTCTGGCAACCCAACCGATAAGAAAGTAACCATGAGCAATCATTCTGATGAAAACAAATGTGATTGGATAATAGCATTTTGGAAATACACTCTTCATAATGAACAAACTTGTCATCTCACCTTTTAGCTGTGGTGTCATGTTCTCCAGAGAGACTCATTTTAGAGGCAGGGCCCCCCTCCTCTCTCTCCCCAAGAGAGACTCATCTTAGACCCTGACAACTAAAAACAGAGTCCAGCATGTTGGTTGTGGTTAACATAGTGACAACTAATTCTTGAATGTCAAATGTTCTCTTTTATTCATTATCTCTCAGAAATAAAAGCATTTACTAACAGACACATTGAAACAGTCAGATTATTAAATGCAATCACATGAACATGTAGTTGTGACATCTCATCTCCATGGTAACTGTCACTAATACTACTAATAATTAGTCACTGTTTGTTAAGGTAGTTATAGACTGTTGCAGCAACACAAGGCCATGTCTCACACTTATTTGTATTCACTAAAAGGTAGGCTATTTATTATCTGTCAATCTGTTCTTTCCTAACGAATCTGAGAATGTAGACTGAAGGCTAAAATGGGAATAATTGATATGAGGGGGAAATAATTTATACATTCAGTAAGATTTTTGCAAACAGTAAGTTTATTTTATATATGTAATGTAGGCTAAGTTATAATGTAAAGTTGAAGTCGGAAGTTTACATACACCTTAGCCAAATACATTTAAACTCAGTTTTTCACAATTCCTGACATTTAATCCTGGTAAAAATTCCCTGTTTTAGGTCAGTTAGGATCACCACTTTACTTAAGAATGTGAAATGTCAGAATAATAGTATAGAGAATGATTTATTTCAGCTTTTATTTCTTTCATCACATTCCCAGTGGGTCAGAAGTTTACATACACTCAATTAGTATTTGGTAGCATTGCTTTAAATTGCTTAACTTGGGTCAAACGTTTTGGGTAGCTTCCGCAAGCTTCCCACAGTAAGTTGGGTGAATTTTGGTCCATTCCTCTGACAGAGCTGGTGTAACTGAATCAGGTTTGTAGGCCTCCTGGCTCACACACACCTTTTCAGTTCTGCCCAGAAATTTTCTATAGGATTGAGGTCAGGGCTTTGTGATGGCCACTCCAATACCTTGACTTTGCTGTCCTTAAGCCAATTTTGACACAACTTTGGAAGTATGCTTGGGGTCATTGTCCATTTGGAAGACCATTTTGCGACCAAGCTTTAACTTCCTGACTGGTGTCTTGAGATGTTGCTTCAATATATCCACAATCATTTTCCATCCTCATGTGCCATCTATTTGTGAAGTGCACCAGTCCCCTCTGCACAAGCACCCCATAACATGATTCTGCCACCCCGTGCTTCATGGTTGGGGATGGTGTTCTTTGGCTTGCAAGCATCCCCCTTTTTCCTCCAAACATAACGATGGTCATTATGGCCAAACAGTTCTATTTTTGTTTCATCAGACCAGAGGATATTTCTCCAAAAATACAATCTTTGTCCCATGTGCAGTTGCAAACCGTACTCTGGCTTTTTTTATGGCGGTTTTGGAGCAGTAGCTTCTTCCTTGCTGAGCGGCCTTTCAGGTTATGTCGATATAGGGCTCGTTTTACTGTGGATATAGATACTTCTGTACCTGTTTCTCCAGCATCTTCACAAGGTCCTTTGCTGTTGTTCTGGGATTGATTTGCACTTTTTGCAACAAGTACATGTATCTCTAGGAACAAGAACGCGTCTCCTTCCTGAGTGATATGACGGCTGCGTGGTCCATGGTGTTTATACGTGCGTACTATTGTTTGTACAGATGAACGTGACCAC
>NC_036855.1:61776096-61794960 GCF_002910315.2 Salvelinus sp. IW2-2015
ACTTCACTCCTGGATCCTCAGGTCTTGTTACTCAGATCCAAGCTCCTCAGGTGTGAGAGTTTGACTCCAGAGCTGAGACAGAGAAGCACAGCCTTTTGTTCGTGACTCCACAAGCTTTGACAGCCTGCAAAGAGATCATCATGGATTTCCTCAAACTCACTGTTAATTTAACACCTAGCAGTGTTAGAAAGGACAATGCAGATGCAATTGGTTCATTCTCTCAAAACAACATATAATTCATCTTCCGGTCTCCTAGAATTGTATGGTCATATTGTTATACTAATGTGGAACAGCAATGCAGCTGATTTCAATAATGTTATGCCAATAATAGATATTTTTCTCTAAACTGACATATTCTTCCTGATGATTATACTTAAAGGTTGTTTTATGACTCACAGAGCAGCTCTGGAGGCTTTTGATCACTGGCAGGCAGCCTCAGAAGACCTTCCTCTGATCTGGAGTATTTCTTCAGGTCCAAACACAATACAGATCCTTTTCTGATGATCTAGCAACACAAAGACCAGAGCTGACCATTGGCAGGTGAGAAGTTCTTCCATGGAGACACTTCCTGATCTCAGTAGGCGTTGGCATCTCCTCAAACTAGCAGAAGGTCAGTTCAGTTCATCAGACAGTTTGAACAGATTGATGCACCTCTCTGGAGAGGGATTCTCCCGCTGAATTCTTCTCCAGTTATATACTTGACTGTTTCTTCATGACTCTGTGAGCTGCTTCTTGTCTTTGTCAGGAAGAACCTCGTAAGTGCTTTCTGATTGCGAATCCAGTGAGAGGCCAGAAGGTAACTGCGGAGGAAAAGGTCCAGGTTGGCCATCCTCACTTTGTGAAGGCTTTATCACACAGCACCTCTTGTAGACAGTGACTTTACTTTTGATCCTCACATAAAAGTTCCATGACGTTGATTGTTGTGGCCATTAGATTCTCATTGTTGCTTCGATGAAATGAGAGGGAACACATACACAACAGCCAGGAAACTCCCTGGAATGCTCAGATGCACGAAGCAGTACCACCTTGTGCCTGGATACAGCCCACATTCCTCTTTAAAGAAGCTGGTGATGTGCCACAAATCCTTGAGTACCACTGATGCTTCCATTGACATCAATGCCAGCCTCTTCAGGTCTTTCTTCATAAGAAAAATCAGATTACCCTTCACCAAGCTGTTGAAAAAGCCCAGTTTTCCCAGTGACAGAATGCTCTCTTTATTCCAGTGTGGACCTGTCTTTTCTTCCCAAGATACTTTCATTCTTCTGTTCGTATGAAGACACCACAGACAATGGTTGTACATCTCGAGTCAGAGTCTTGGGCATCTCTTCTTTCTTGATGTTTTCAGCATGGGTTCCAGGACTATTGCAGAAATCCAACAGAAGACTGGAATGTGGCACATGATGTGAGGCTCCTTGATGTTCGGTATGTGTGAGATGATTTCTGCTGGCGAGGTCCTCATCACTGAATCTCTTCCTGAAAATACTCCTCCTTCTGTGGTCATTTGAACCCTCGTACTTCTTCACCTGGTTAAGCACACCCTGAAGGGATCTTATTGGCTTGCTGCAGGTCGGGTAGTTTATCCAGAGGAGAGCAGAGGGAAGCAGATTTCCCTGGATGAGATGTTGTCAGAACAGAACATTCCACTGACGGTGGCTCTGTGATGTTACAACAGTCTTGTTTTTCTGGAAGTCTAGAGGGCAGTCGCACTCATCCAGACCAATCAAAGATGAACAGGAACTTTGTAACTTGTCAAAGTTGGATGATTCTGATTCTTGGTTCCATTGAGAAGTGATTGAGAAGTTCAATCAAAGTGTTTTTTTCCCCTTTCATCAATATTCAGCTCCCGAAAAGGAATACAAATACATAAACATCCTGATATTGCTTTTCCATTCTGCCCAGTCTCCAGAATGAACTTCTGCACAGAGACTTGTTTTTCCAATGCCCAAACGACTCCCTTTGTCCAGCACAGTCTGATAAGTTGTCTTGTCCAGGTTAACGGTCTGAAGATGTCATTACATTGATTGCAGGCGTTCTGAGTCTTCCTTGTTTCCTGTTGTTGTCTCCAATCTGTCTCAGCTCATTGTTCATTATTGACCTCTCCTGTCCACCTCTGTGACTGTAGAGTCCGTGTAGATCTTATTGAGAAGTGTTGGGTTTCCTTTTTAGCGCATCCCCTCAAATTACACATTGAAAACTTCTTCTTCAGATTAGATTTGAGGTGTGTTCACCGTTGGCAAAGTCACAGCAAAGCTCATCGAATGAAGAAACAACACAAAAGGATTATTAATATATATTTATTTCTTGATTTAATGCCTACAGATTGTTAGACTGTGCCTATAATGTTTAACTTGTAATAATTAGTCTATTACTGTAACTTCCTGGATAAATGTGTAAAGGTTTTCATAAAATGATGGTGACTGATTCAATATGATATTGGTATTATGATGGTATTATTCATGTGTCTCCGTCCTCTCTCTCTGTCTGTCTATCTTATATTATTATATATCGAGATTAATTTCCACTCTCGTCTAAATGAATGCACCACCAACCACATCCCTGCTGGCTACATGTACTGATGAGGTCAGTTCTGGTGTTGTGTTAATCTGGTACAATATCATTGAAGTTACACAACCTACTATTAGCTCTAACTTTTAGTGTACAGCTTTTAAAGTTTGTTATAAAACAACATTTAACATGAGTGCAGACAGCTCTTACTTTTCTGCCAGTGTGTGTTCAGTCAAGCTCCTTTCTGAATTCATTCCTCAGGGATGTCAGTGTGTATCTTCAGAGCCCCCTCTTCTGGCACTGCTCTCCTGCTTCTCATCTTCAGCATCCACCACTTCTCTATCCTGCTTCTGACTCTCAAAAGCCTTCTGGAGGTTCTGGACTAAGAATCCTCTTGAACATCTTCAGCTCGTTCTTCACAAATGTCATAAATTCTCTTCAAGCATCTGAAATAAATAAAGTAAATAAGTTAAGCAAAGAATAAATAGTTTCTCATTAACACATTTAATGAATAATTAAGATCAACTTTGTTTTTCTTAGGTAAACAAAAAAATCAAGTACATAACAGGACCACATACACTGAATATGGAGGCCAGGTCTGTTGATGACTCTGGAAGATCTGACCACTGAGAATCTCTGACTCTGATCTCTCGTGGGTTCTGTGGACAAAACATCCAAGGAAGTTGCCGCCACACAGCAACACACACCACACACACACACACACACACACACACAGCAGACAGCAGCAGCGACACACAGCGGTACAGCACACTCACGTGGTACCTTCAGGCGTTTGGAAATTGCTCCCAAGGATGAACCAGACTTGTGGAGGTCTATCATTTTTTTCTGAGGTCTTGGCTGATTTTGAATTATTATTTGGATTATAATTACTGGACATTTTTCAAAAGCCTTTTTAACCCTCAAATATCAAATCAAATCAAATTGTATTTGTCACATGCGCCGAATACAACAAGTGAACCTTACAGTGAAATGCTTACTTACAAGCCCCTAACTAACAATGCAGTTTTAAGAAAATACAAAAAAAGTAAGAGATAAGAAAAACAAATAATTTAAGAGCAGTAGTAAATAACAATAGTGGGGCTATATACAGGGGGTACCGGTTCAGAGTCAATGTGTCAATATGCGGTGGGCACCGGTGTCGAGGTAATTGTGTACATGCAGGTAGGGTTATTAAAGTGGCTATGCATAGATAATAACAGGGAGTAGTAGCAGCGTATCGGGGGGTGTAAATAGTCTGGGTAGCCATTTCATTAGCTGTTCAGGAGTCTTATGGCTTGTGGGTAGAAGCTGTTTAGAAGCCTCTTGGACCTTAACTTGGTGCTCTGGTACAGCTTGCCATGCGGAAGCAGAGAGAACAGTCTATGACTAGGGTGGCTGGAGTCTTTGACAATTTTTAGGGCCTTCTTCTGACACTGCCTGGTATAGAGGTCCTGATGTAAAACCTTTTGAGGATCTGAGGACCCATGCCAAATCTTTTTAGTCTCCTGAATAGGTTTTGTCGGGCCCTCTTCACGACTGTCCTGGTGTGTTTGGACCATGTTAGTTTGTTGGTGATGTGGACGCCAAGGAACTCTCAACCTGCTCCACTACAGCCCCRCCGATGAGAATGGGGGCGTGCTYGGCCCTCCTTTTCCTGTAGTGCACAATCATCTCTTTAGTCTTGATCACGTTGCGGGAGAGGTTGTTGTCCTTGCACCACACGGCCAGGTCTCTGACCTCCTCCCTATTGGTTGTTTCATCGTTGTTGGTGATCTACCACTGTTGTGTCATCAGCTAACTTAATGGTGTTGGAGTCGTGCTTGGCCATGCAACCGTGGGTGAACAGGGAGTACAGGAGGGGACTGAGCACACACCTCTGAGTGGCCCCCGTGTTGAGGATCAGTGTGGGGATGTGTTGTTACCTACCCTTACCACCTGGGGGCGGCCCATCAGGAAGTCCAGGATCCAGTTGCAGAGGGAGGTGTTTAGTCCCATGGTCCTTAGCTTAGTGATGAGCTTTGAGGGCACTATGGTGTTGAACGCTGAGCTGTAGTCAATGAATAGCATTCTCACATAGGTGTTCCTTTTGTCCAGGTGGGAAAGGGCAGTGTGGAGTGCAATAGAGATTGCATCATCTGTGGATCTGTTGGTGCGGTATGCAAATTGGAGTGGGTCTAGGGTTTCTGGGATAATGGTGTTGATGTGAACCATGACCAGCCTTTCAAAGCATTTCATGCTACAGACGTGAGTGCTACGGGTCGGTAGTCATTTAGGCAGGTTACTTTAGTGTTCTGGGCACATGGGCTATGGTGGTCTGCTTGAAACATGTTGGTATTACAGACTCAGACAGGAGAGGTTGAACATGTCAGTGAAGACACTTGCCAGTTGGTCAGCGCATCGCTTGGAGTACATGTCCTGGTAATCCGTCCGGCCCAGAGGCCTTGTAAATGTTGACCTGTTTAAAGGTCTTACTCACATCGGATGCAGTGAGCAATATCACAGTCATCCGGAACAGCTGATGCTCCCATGCATGTTTCAGTGTTATTTGCCTCGAAGCGAGCATAGAAGTTATTTAGCTCATCTGGTAGGCTCGTGTCACTGGGCAGCTCTCGGCTGTGCTTCCCTTTGTAGTCCGTAATATTTCGCAAGCCCTGCCACATCCGATAAGCAGGGCGATTCAATCTTAGTCCTGTATTGACGCTTTGCCTGTTTGATTGTTCGTCGGAGGGCATAGCGAGATTTCTTATACGTTTCCGGGTTACAGTCCCGCTCTTTGAAAGCAGCAGCTCTACACTTTAGCCTAACAACTATTAGATATCCTTCAACAGTGTGATTAAATTAAGATCCTATATTTGTACAGAGCTTGTCTTTATCTAAACCAAGGCAATTTGAGTTTTTGGCATTGACTTTGCATCTGTCAGCTGCTGTAAACCTATGCAATTAGATGTTATAGACCCCCCATCTGAACAGTTACATTCCCTGTGCTGTGGCCCTCTCCAACCAGCCATCTGGCCCATAGAGACTAAAGGACTACTACTCTATGCTGCACAGAACATCAAGCCATCTCTGAACTGGACACTAAAGAACTGCACTGCATTTGCATTCTTTTTATCTCTCTTAGATATATTTATGTAAATTAACTGTATACCCACTGTACTGTATTTAAGTGATAATGCCCGAAAAGCCTTTGTTTGGAAGATATATTGGCACAGGTTTTTGTAAGACAAACTGTGCCAAAATATCCTCCAAACACTGGTTTCGAGGGCATTATCACTTTTGTTCAATGGGTTACCAACATATTTAAATAATGATTGACACATTTTCATTCAAAACTTTATTGATGAATTTATTCATACTATTTCATCCTTCCACAAGATATAGTTCTGACACAAATCTAGTGTTGATACCCAAGCCGGCTGGTRGTTTGTTTTATTAGTTCGGTTGCCAGACACGCAATCCAGTAGTTAAGTCTTTCGTTCTGTATCTATGGACGCGACCCAGTCGTTCGTTCTAAATGTTCCATTCCCATACTGGGTGGCAAAGTTCTTATCTTCTGCCCTTGTTAGCTAGCCAACTACAGATAATTTACAGTCACYTCAAAGAGTGCAGCCAGAATAACAGCAAAGTAGCTGCATTTGCGTTTGTTTAAGCTGTTTTCTAGTGACATTTATTTGGATACATCCAAAACAATGAGCTAATGATGCACAATTTCACCTGGCATAGAATATGTGCTCTCTCGTCAGGACACTGTTATTCAGAAGAGCTAGCCAACAACACAGCTAACACAATAACTTCAAATAGAAGCTGGAATGACTTTCTTTGTATTCATGATTTCGGCTGGCTGAGAAAAGCTTCCTGCCAATCTGTCTCATCCCGATTCATGACACGTTCATTACTTTGCGACAGCTAGAGATGGAATTTGAATATTGAAACAATGTTGTCGGAGAGACAGAACAGCAAAATTGTTTATAACAAAAGAAAAGAGTGAGATAATGTCTTAGACTGCTTTTTAGTGGACATCAAATGTTAAATTGGCTGGCTGGGCTGATGAGAATAGTTTGGATTGCGCAGTACAATATGGATACAGAGTATATAGGAATTTAATGTAATAATATTTTATCGGTGGTAATTTGGTGGAATAGACCAGACTGAGAATTGCAGTTTTAAACCAGTCAGCAATCAAGGATTTAGACCCACCGGTTTGTATATAATGTGTATATCCCTGCTCATTTCTCTTATAGATCAATGTCACTCAGTATTTTATGTTAAATGAATGTTATACATAAACTGGTTGTGTAAAACTCCTCTATCTGTATTCTGTCTCTAAATGTCCTGAGCAAGCACAATATCACCAAGTGAAGATTTGGTAGCAGAATGTAGATCTTAATTGTGATCACTCCCCTAAGAATAACTTTCATGCAATGCAGGAATATAATTTGAGGTTTTAAAAAAGGCGTATTTATCAATATATCAAACCCCAAAAAACTGTATAGTAATTATAATCCATAATAATTCAATTTCTGTTGCTGCAGAAATAATTTTCTCAAATTAAGATCGCGACGATCTGTATGTTTAAATATGTATAGTGAATAAAGGTGATTGTGCCATTCTACAAAGGTTGATTCTCTAGATTCCCTTGTCTGTTTTGGGAAATAATGTAATGGTTGTCATGGTGATCTTAACTAGGAGTGGTTATCTCCCAACTCTGAGCCATGTCATTTTGTTGACATTTCAGCCAATTGATAAAGACAGCTAGAGGCTGAACAAGAAGACAACTCTAAAATCACCCTTATCTTATTCTGTGTAATAATGGTGTGGGAATAATGATGCATATTTATTAAGTAAAAGTGGTTTCTCTTGCAGCAAACCCCACACATGTTCAAGTCACCTCTTGTGTGAAGGACAAGTAGATAAACAGGTTTAAAGTCAGCTCTGGCATGTTTTTTAAAAAGGTGCCATTGAAATGTAGAAAACACACATGGCTTGCTATACTGCTACACCAGAATGATGGAAAGCTATTTCATGTTAAATGTTAATTGGATGCCTTTTTTTTACATTGTTTTGATTGTAAGGCCACTCTGGTAGGGGCCTACATGTGTCAAATAGCTACTTTGATCACTGTTAAAACTGTAACTGAGGCGGGTACACCCTCAGTGTTCAAGTAAACGCCACACCGGAAGTTGTATAGATCACTACACTATAGTTGACTATGATACAATTCCATTTATTATACAAAATGTGGAATTATGATGAAATAAATATTGATATATTGAATTCACAGAGGATTGGTGGCACCTTATTTAGGGAGAACGGGCTTGTGGTAATGGCTGGAGTGGAATAGGTTGGAACGTCCTCCCTCAGCAGCTCCATGATTGAATTTGACTTGCTCACGTCCAGTTAGCCGCCATTTTGTATGATTAAACTGTCAAGTCATTTTAAATATTTCCCTTCTGCTGAGAGCACCTTCCTGATGACTAGCGCTCTGTACATTCTATGGATGAGGCTTTGAGCTGGAATGTGAAAGCCAACTGAAGCTGGCTAGCTTTAGAAACAGTATATCTAGCTTGCAATCATAGTAACCCCCAGGCTACGCTCAGGTTTCAGCATCAGGCAGGCATAAACAGCCGGGTTGTAGTACTAACTGGGTCGTATTCATTAGTTTACACCGCAGCCAATTTTGCCAACAATGCATAAACATTTGCTCCAAACGCCGTACAAGGTGACTAAACGGTTAAGTTGCAAACGTTTTGTTACGGTGGGCACTAAATGAACACACACAACCTGTTTTGAGGAAGTGTAGTTGCTGTTAGTCTTTATTATTGACAATTTTATTTGTCTTTTTTCACACAAAATACGTTTCTGAGTGAAAAGGTTAACAGTAGATTAGAAAGAGAAATGTTTGTTTGTTGCTTGTTTGTGTTTTAAGGCTGTTTGGAGAAGACAATCCTTAGGCTATGATACAGTAGGGGATACCTGGAACACAGATGGGCACGGAACGAATTCACCCCCGCATTAATTTACATCAAATACATTTTAAGGAGAGTAAGGCTATTATAACTCTCTGTCCACAATAATATCATCAACCATATGATATACATAACAATATCATCAACTATTGAATACCATAAATACTATATATGAATACACATAACAATATCATGAACTATAATGAATACACATATATGAATAATCATCAAATTATTGAATACAATACAACACATCATCAACTATATGAATACACATAACATATCATCAACTATATGAATACCAAACATATATCAAACTTATGAATATACAAAACAATATCATCAACTATATGAATAACCACATAACAAATCATCAACTATATGAATACACTATAACAATATCATCAACTATATGAATACAAACAATATCATCAACTATATGAATACACAATATTCATCAAACTATATGAATACACAAGATATATCAATATCATCAACTATATGAATTAACACATAAATATCATCAAACTATATAATACACAACAATATCATACATATATGAATACACATACAATATCATCACTTATATGAATACCATACAATATCATCAACTATATGAATACCATACATATCATCAACTTATGAATACACATAACAATATATCAATATATGAAATCACATAACAATTCATCAACTATATGAATACACATAACAATATATCAACTATATGATACACATAACATCGTCGTCTTTACTTTATTGTTTCTCACAGAGCAGAGTCTGGAATGATATTCGGTCATCGAAAGATACTTTTGTTTGCTCAACTAATTTACATATCAGGTTCTGCCTGTTCTCTCTCTCTCTCTCTCTCTCTCTCTCTCTCCTCGCAAGCACGCACAACAGACACAACCAACCAATGGAACAAATAAAACATTTACTAATTAAACAGAAATGTACAGAACCATATCATTGGCTCAAAAGTTCCAAGAAATATAATATTTTAGTACAACTGAACTCATCAATGAAACTTTCATTTGTGCATTAGAATGTATGTAAGAGACATGATTGTATGAAATCTATGTCAATGTAGATCAGCATAAAGTACAACAACAGATCTAGTCAATGTAGACCAGCATAAAGTACAACAACACATCTTATGTCAATGTAGACAGCATAATGTACAACAACAAATCTATGTCAATGTAGACCAGCATAATGTACAACAACAAATCTATGTCAATGTAGACAGCATAAAGTACAACAACAGATCTATGTCAATATAGACGCCAGCATAAAGTAAAACAACAGATCTATGTCCAATGTAGACCAGCATAATGTACAACAACGGATCTATGTCAATGTAGACCAGCATAATGTACAACAACAGATCTATGTCAATGTAGACCAGCATAAAGTACAACAACAGATCTATGTAAATGTAGACCAGCATAAAGTCAAACAACAGATCTATGTCAATGTAGACCAGCATAAAGTACATCAACATATCTATGTCAATGTAGACCAGCATAAAGTACAACAACAGATCTATGTCAAAGTAGACAGCATAAAGTACAACAACAAATCTATGTCAATGTAGACCAGCATAAAGTACAACAACAGATCTATGTCAATGTAGACCAGCATAAAGTACAACAACAGATGAATTGCAGCGATGAGCGACATACACCTACAGGTAACTGCCAAAATAAAGTGAACGCCAACATAGTGTCTTAATAGGGCGTTTTGCCACCATGAGCCGCCAGAATAATGCTCCTTGGTGTAATACGCCTTGAAATACATTCTACAAGTGTCATGAACTCTATTGGAGGGATGCGACATCATTCCTCCAGCAAGAATTCCGTAATTTGGTGTTTTGTTGATGGTGGTGGAACACACTGTCTCAGGCGCCGCTCCAGGATCTCCCATAAGTGTCAATTGGGTTGGGACCTGGTTACTGAGACAACCATGGCATATTGTGAAACATCAGCAGTTGAGCAGTCTTCGCCACTGAAGCTCCTGCCAAACATTCGTCACTAAAGCTCCTGGCAAGCATTTCCCGAGCGGGGTTGAAGTTTCTCCTAATAGCAGCTCTCTCTCTCCCCAGGGGTAGCAACTCCTCTCTCCCAGGGGTAGCATCCCTCTCTCCCGGGGTGCATCCTCTTCCCCAGGGGTAGCAACTCCTCTCTCCCAGGTTTAGCACTCCTCTCTCTCCCAGGTGTAGCAACTCCTCTATCTCCAGGGGTAGAAACTCCTCTCTCCCAGGGGTAGAAGTTACTCTCTCTAGAGGTAGTGGTAGTCGGTGGTGGTGGTTGTAGCTGTGACTGGAGTGAAGCCCGTCCAGGGGCTTTTCTAGGATTTGAAGACATTGGGGGCTTAGCCCAAAGTCAGTATTGGGGTCCGGGGCATTTCAACAGCTAAATGCATGAATTTGGTGCACTTTGAGATTGGAGATTTAGAACTATTGAGAAATTAGATATTTTTCAGGTAATTTGCACCTTCCCACCTGCCACAGCAGACACTGTCAGTACTCAATTACAGTTTGCTACTGTGTGTCTCTCTACTCTGGAACACTCTCTACTCTGGAAACTCTCTACTCTGGAACACTCTCTACTCTGGACACTCTCTACTCTGGAACACTCTCTACTCTGGAAAACTCTCTCATCTGGAGCACTCTCTACTCTGGAACACTCTCTACTCTGGAAACACTATCTACTCTGGAACACTGACGGCCTTCGTTGGAGGCCTCGTACAATAACCCTCACTGGAGGTTTCGTGCCATGGATCTCACTGTAGGCCTTCGTTCCTGGATCATCACTGGAGGCTTCGTGCCATGGATCATCACTGGAGGCTTCGTGCCATGGATCATCACTGGAGGCTTCGTGGCATGGATCATCACTGGCTTCGTGCATGGATCATCACTGGAGTGGAGAGACACACAGGAGGCCTGGCTTGGGAGAAGGCACAGGACTCACCAGGCTGGGGAAACATGCAGGAGGGTTAGGGCTTAGCACAGGCACAGAACTCACCAGGCTGGGTTGACATGCAGGAGGCCTTGTCCTTGGCCGAGGCACTGGATGCACTGGGCCGTGGAGGCGCACTGGAGGTCTCGAGCAATGAGCCTGCCACAACTCGTCCTGGCTGGATCCCCCTGTAGCCCGGCAAGTGTGGGGAGTTGGAACAGGACGCACTGGGCTGTGCTGGCGAACCGGGGACACATGCGTAGGGCTGGTGCAGTATACCCCTGGCCGAGGAGACGCACTGGAGACCAGATGCCACTCTAGCCCGGCCGATTCGAGGAGCTGCTATGTAGCGCACCGGGCTATGCGTGCGCACTGGGGACACCGTGCACACCGTGCGCTTCACCGCATAACACGGTGCCTGCCCAGTCACTCTCTCGCCACGGTAAGCATGGGGAGTTGGCTCAGGTCTCCTACCTGACTCCGCCAATCTCCCTGTGTCCCCGCCCCCCCMAAAAAATTCTGGGGCTGCCTCTCGTGCAGGTTACCTTGTAGTGTCTCCGCTCTAGCTGCCTCCAGCTCCGCTTTCGGACGGCGATACTCTCCCGGCTGTGCCCAGGGTCCCTTGCCGTCCAATATTTCCTCCCATGTCCAGGAGTCCATTACACGCTGCTTGGTCCTTTGGTGGTGGGTAGTTCTGTAACGAACGTCGTTGGGAGAAGGAGAAGAGGACCAAGGTGCAGCGTGGTAAGTGTCCATATTGCTATTAATAAATACGAAACACTTGAACAAAACAACAAAACGACAAACGAACAGTTCTGCACGGTGCAATACAGAAAACAGARAACAACTACCCACAAACACAGGTGGGAACAGGCTACCTAAGTATGGTTCTCAATCAGATACAACGATTGATAGCTGCCTCTGATTGGGAACCATACCAGGCCAAACACATAGAAAAGGACAACATAGAACAAAACATAGAATACCCACCCCAACTCACGCCCTGACCAAACCAAAATAGAGACATAAAAAGGATTGCTAAGGTCAGGGCATGACAGACACGTTATCCCTGGGTATCAACGTCTTACAGTGCATTTGTCTTGGCTCCTTAAGATAGTACTAGTGTCACAGTCGTCGAATGAAGAGGACAAAAGCGCAGCGTGGTGAGCGTACATATTCCTTTTTATTAGGATGACGCCGACAAAAACAATAAACAATATAAAACAACCGTGAAGCTTAAGGGCTATGTGCCACAAACAAAGTTAACTTCCCACAAAGAAAGAAGGGAAAAGGGCTACCTAAGTATGGTTCCCAATCATAGACAGCTGTCCCTGATTGAGAACCATACCCGGCCAAAACATAGAAATACAAAATCATAGAAAACCAAAACAGAATTTGGCCTAGTTTTGCTACAGACATAGACGTTTGGCATAAACTGGTC
The DNA here is from genome assembly GCF_002910315.2 of Salvelinus sp. IW2-2015. NCBI lineage: Eukaryota > Metazoa > Chordata > Actinopteri > Salmoniformes > Salmonidae > Salvelinus > Salvelinus sp. IW2-2015. The sequence continues at coordinate 61,788,969 of NC_036855.1, forward strand.
TATAGAAGACTGCGTTGTTGTGGGTCATGGATTAGGCCTACTTGACTGAGTGGATACATCTCCACGTGTGGAGGTGCTGGCTCCACCACTATCACTAGCAGGCCCGCTAGATTCTCGAAGCTCTGCTACAGCTAGCTTCACAGTTGGGTGCACAGTTCGCATATGCCGGTGTAGGTTGTGAGTAGAACCGGATTTATATGGATTTTGTTTTGGCAAATTCTACACTCTAGGTGGCTCCCATTTTGGCTGTAGTTTTGTGGTGCACGTCGGTGAGGGTGCGCAGTTCGTTATTTATCTCCAGTAATGAACATACTATTCTCCGTCTTAAATTGTATCGTTTATTTACATAACAGGGTACCTGAGGATTGATTAGAAACGTTGTTTGACTTGTTTGGATGAAGTTTATTGGTAACGTTTGGGATTCATTTGTCTGCATGTTGAACAAGGGAAACAGGTGGATTACTGAATGAAGCGCGCCAACTAAACTGACTTTTTTGGGATATAAAGAAGGACTTTATCAAACAAAACGACCATTTGTGATGTAGCTGGGACCCTTTGGGGTTGCAAACAGAGGAAGATCTTCAAAGGTAAGTGATTTATTTTATCGCTATTTCTGACTTTTGTGACGCCTCTGCTTGGTTGAAAAATGTTTAACCTCTTTGGGATATGGGGGCGCTGTTTTCACTTTGTAAAAAATCGTTCCCAAATTAAACTGCCTCGTACTCAATTCTTGCTCGTACAATATGCATATTATTATTACTATTGGATAGAAAACACTCTCAAGTTTCTAAAACCGTTAAACAGAACTCATTTTGCAGCAAACTTCCTGTCAGGAAGTGAAAAATCTGAAATCGAGGCTCTGTTCCAGGGCCTTCCTATTCATTTGCTTGAAATCTATGGATATACATGCACTTCATACGCCTTCCACTAGATGTCATGAGAGTGAATGGGGTGTATAGCTTGATCTGAGGTCAAACGAGAGCTCTTGGAATGACATGACCCCAAATGTCCTTGTTCAGCAAGGCGCGGGAAGGACATCAGCATTGGCTTCTGAAAAGCTTTCGTTATAGACGGCTTAATATCTCCGGCTTTGATTTTATTTGATAAATGTGATAATATCATCGTAAAGTATGTTTTTTCAATATATTTTTACAATTCAATATTGAAGTTTATCGGGGTTTTGGCTTTTTCCGTTCACTGCGTTTGGTGATGATGGACAGCTTTGGTGCCACTTGGCTAGCTTTGGTTGCTAATTCGACAGGAGAAAAGGACATTCTAAAACCAAACAACGATTGTTCTGGACAAAGGCCCCTTGTACAAGATTCTGATGGAAGCTCAGCAAAAGTAGGAACCATTATATGATGTTATTTCGTATTTCTGTTGAAAATGATTAGTAATATTTTCCGCCCTGATTTTGGGCGCTGTCTCGCTATAACGTAAGCTGTATGTCGTACTAAAGTTATTTTTAAAAATCTAACACAGCGGTTGCATTAAAGAACTAGTGTATCTTTCATTTGCTGTCCAACATGTATTTTTTAGTAAAGTTTATGATAAGTTATTTGGTCAGATTAGGTGAGTGTCAGAAATATACCGGACATTCTGGGAAAAAGTTGTTACGTTTTCACAATGTATAACCACGGATTTCAGCTCTAAATATGCAAATTTTCGAACAAACCATATATGTATTGTGTAATATGATGTTATAGGACTGTCATCTGATGAAGATTGTGAAGGTTAGTGAATACATTTATATCTTTTGCTGGTTTTTTCGCTATCGCTACCTTTGCGAATGAATGCGGTTGTGTGGTTGGCTATTGTAGTAAGCTAATATATGCTATATTGTGTTTTCGCTGTAAAACTTAAAAAATCTGAACATTGGCTGGATTCACAAGATGTTTTTGTCTTCATTTGCTGTACACATGTATTTTTCATAAAGTTTTATGATGAGTATTTAGGTATTTCACGTTGGTCTCTGTAATTGTTCTAGCTGCTTTGGTGCTATTTGTGATTGTAGCTGCAATGTAAACACTATGATTTATACCTGAAATATGCACAATTTTTTTAACAAAACATAGATTTATTGAATAACATGTTATAAGACTGTCATCTGATGAAGTTGTTTCTTGTTAGTGACTAATTCTATCTCTATTTGGTCGTTTTGTGCAAGCTACCTGTGCTGTGAAAGAAATGTCTGTGCTTTTTTGTATTGGTGGTGAGCTAACATAAATATACGTGGTGTTTTTCGCTGTAAAACATTTAAAAAATCGGACATGTTGGCTGGATTCACAAGATGTTTATCTTTCATTTGCTGTATTGGACTTGTTAATGTGTGAAAGTTAAATATTTCAAAAAATATTTTTTGAATTTCGCGCGCTGCCTTTTCAGTGGAAAGTGGGGGGGGGTTCGCTAGCGGAATACCTGGGCTGTAAAGGTTAATGCATTTGTATGCGGGGCGCTGTCCTCAGATAATCGCATGGTGTTTCGCCGTGAAGCCTTTTTGAAATCTGACAAAGCGGCTGGATTAACAAGAAGTTAAGCTTTTTAACTGATGTATAACACTTGCATTTTCATGAATGTTTTAATATTACGAATTTTGTATTTTGAATTTGGCGCTACCGTCCCACCTAGCCCAAAGAGGTTTTAAATTCAGTTTCCACATTCCTGACATTTAATCCTAGTAAAAAAATCCCTGTTTTAGGTCAGTTAGGATCACCACTGGAATTGTGATACAGTGAGTTATAATGTGAATAATCTGTCTGTAAACACTTGTTGGAAAAATTACCTGTGTCATGCACAAAGTAGATGTCCTTACAAATTGCCAAAACTATAGGTTTGTTAACAAGAAATGTGTTGAAGTGGTTGAGAACGAGTTTTTAATGACTCCAACCTAAGTGTATGTAAACTTCCGACTTCAACTGTATATATAGTACCAGTCAAAAGTTTGGACACCCCCTACCATCCAGAGATATGTTTTATATTGTTTTGAATGTTTTGGCATGTTCTTTTGACATTAATATGTGTCACATATCAGTTTGCAAACAATGTAAAAAAAAAATAATAATAATTGAGTTAATAAAGCCGCATACAAACATGGTCTCTTTTTTGCTTTCTTAATTAAGTATGACAGCTCCAAATTGCAGGTAATTCAGCTTCAGTTTATGCTTTCTATGGTGGTGGGGCAGCCAGCGAACATAAGGAGCATAGGGGTTGATAATGTTTCTAGTTGTGCCATGATTGACTCAATGTTCTCTCACTCATGGGGACACTACATCACCGCAACATTTACAGGTAAGAGCTTTGAAAATTCAAGCCCCATAGACTTACATTAGAAGTTCCCATCCAAGAAGGCTCAAGGTCATTGGCCACAGATAAAATGGCGTCAAATCACATATCTACCGTAGCTTTGATTAGACTGATCACGTCAACAACATACTTTCAAAGTCTTAGCTAGCAGTCTTCATCATGAATCACGTCGACATCTACTGGCAAATCCTTTTCAATCCTTGTCATATGAAGGAAATAATGAAGAGAAATTAAAGATAAAAACGTATCGTTGCTCATCGGCAGTTAGAACAGAATGAGGAGGAGGGCAAGAGATCTTCACCACTCGGCTGGAAAACAGACAGAGATTTTGAATACCTTTTTAGTTGTGGCCATGGAGATGTCTGGTCGCCAAGCCAAGTGAAACATTTCAAAAGTCACATCGCTCTCATCCGGGTCACGATTCAAAGATCAAGGAAGAGACTATTTCATTGTATAATAGAAAAACCTTAATCAAGCAGCTGCGAGGGAGATCTGATTTCACAGGGAAGGAGCTCAAAGAGTAAACGGTTACATGTCCTTTCTAGAGTGGGAGGTATAACACAATCACATGTTATACAACAGTTATTTAATACAAGCGAAAGTTCGGAACACAATGGCCTTGTTGTTAGGGTGAGACATACCAGGACTCTATGAAAGGCATGACATCCAGTCCAACACAGAACATGTCCATTTTAGAAAGATACAACAGCTCACACCAATTCTGCCACCACACTGTAATTCATTCAGTGTATACAATACTCTGATCAATATTAAAACATTTTACACCTCTCTTCTTTTCATCTGGTTGATTAAACTTAATTAGTCACTTCTGTCACATGTACATTTCATTCAGTGGAATTGAGTTTATACAGAAACAAGATTGTGTGTCAAGAATTTGACAAAGAAACATTCTACAGACAGAACAATATTTACAAAGCACCAAGAAGACCAATAACAACAAGATCAATGATTTTAAATGAAACCAGTTTTTACAACACAGTGTGGTGATTCATTCTATAATGAAGGACTCTAGTTGACAATGTCTGTCAACTTCAATGGTGTTTATTCATGAATATTTACAATCAATGTTTAGTCACTAGAGAATATTCATACCAAACCATGGATAGAGGGGTTTACACACAGAGATATTCTACATTGTTTCTCTCAGAGTGTTTATTGAACATGACACGGATTGAGGAAACATCATGTTGTGTTTGACACAGGGCACCCTGACACAGGGACAACTGACGTGTTATACAAACATAAAACCCTGGATAGAGGGGGTTCAGTGAATGTTGGTGTTGGAATGTGTACAGGGTGGGTCAGTGTGTGCAGAGGAGACTCTGTAGAAGACAGAGTGCGGTGGCAGTCAGAAACACTCCACTCTGTGGGAGCTGGAGGAGGGAACGGTTATGGTATGTGATTATTATTGTGCAGGCAAGAGTAACTGTTGCAGGCAATTCAGACTCCAGGACTTGTCATTGTATCACAATATCACAGTCATTTGCGCCTCCCTCTCCTGCGATTCCTTTAATATGTCATCTCTATAAGAGCCATACTCCCACTCCACTCTGCCCTCCCTCGTCCTCACGTCCCCACTACTCTGCTCTCTCCCACTGCACTCTGCCTCCCTCTCCCACTCCACTCTATCCCAGTAACAGCGCCCAGTCAGACCTCTTAACAGCACATGTTTATGGTCTAGAAATCTCTCTGGGTGATCCAGGATATGGTGGCTGCTCCTCTCTCCTACACGTCACTTTGTTTTCTCCTCAGACAGAGGAGTGGTCTGTTTACTTGTTTGGGTCAGTGTGAGTCACAACCATCTGTGGATGAAACCAGACACAATATTAGAAATCATCATCATTCATCATAGAATGTTAACCTTACTTTTCATTAAGTAATTTAATCTAGACTGTTCTTCCTAGTATCAAAAAGGAGAAGGTTAAAGTATTGTGAGACTTGTTGAATGAATTCATAGTTATACTGTATGGTAATATAAAACACACTATTTCATTAATTTACACACACACCACACACACACACACACACACACACCACCACACACCACACACAACACAACAACGACACATACCACACACACACACACCACACACACACACAGACACACACACACACACACACAATCAACACACACACACATCATGAACACACACACACACCCTCTAAAGTAACATGAACATGCCAACAACAGAACACACCACATTGTCAAAGAAACTCTTTGTAATGTTGGTGTCCCTGATTTTCTGATTTCTGTAGAACTACACGCTGATTATTTATATGAACAAGTAAGTAAATGATGGTGGGCCTTTGGAAACTTTAACTTGAAATTAGGACTTATTCTTAGTCATATTCTTCACAGCAGTAAACACTCACACATTTTCTATTAGGCCCAGTTTCATTGTGTGCTCTCCACATGTCACACTGTAGCGGTAAGCAGAAGATACAGACAGTCATTGAGTGATACCGTGAACTCAAGCATTCACACACGTACACACACACAACGTGAAAACACACACACACACACCACACACACACCCACACACACACCACACAGCCCCCACACACACACACACACACACCACAACACACACACACACACACACACACACACACACACACACACCACATTACACCACACAACACGGCACACATACACACACAGTCATCA
>NC_036855.1:61795954-61803225 GCF_002910315.2 Salvelinus sp. IW2-2015
TGGGGTGGTAGGATGCCAGAAGATGGATGGGATGTATCTGCCTGGGTGGCGCAGTGGTCTAGGGCACTGCATCGCAGTGCTAGCTGCGCCACCAGAGTCTCTGGGTTTCACGCTAGGCTGGGCTGGGTTCTCGCGCCAGGCTCTGTCGCAGCCGGCCGCAACCGGGAGATCCGTGGGGGCGACGCACAATTGGCATAGCGTCGTCCGGGTTAGGGAGGGTTTGGCCGGTAGGGAGGGTTTGGCCGGTAGGGATATCCTTGTCTCAGTATGTAAAAATAAAAATAATAAAAAATGTTATAAAAAATGTATGCACTCTACTGTAAGTCGCTCTGGATAAGAGCTTCTGCTCTTGGCCGGTAGGGATATCCTTGTCTCAGTATGTAAAAAAAAAATGTAATAAAATGTATGCACTCTACTGTAAGTCGCTCTGGATAAGAGCGTCTGCTAAATGACTAAAAATGTAAATGTAAAAAATGTATTGGTGGGGGGATGGAGGAGTGGATATGAGGTAAAGGAATGGGGGGATAAAGAGATGGAGATGGGTCTGCCCTGGACCTGATGACTAGAATCGGCTTCCTATTTCGCATACTCTAGTAAAACTGACTATCCTACCGATTCTTGACTTTGGCGATGTAATTTACAAAATAGCCTCTACTCTACTCAGCAAATTGGATGCAGTCTATCACAGTGCCATCCGTTTTGTCACCAAAGCCACCACTGCGACCTGTATGCTCTCGTTGGCTGGTCCTCGCTACATATTCGTCACCAAACCCACTGGCTCTAGGTCATCTATAAGTCTTTGCTATGTAAAGCTCCGCCTTATCTCAGCTCACTGGTCACCATAGCAACACCCACCCGTAGCACTTGCTCCAGCAGGTATATTTTACTGGTCACCCCCAAAGCCAACACCTCCTTTGGCCGCCTTTCCTTCCAGTTCTCTGCTGCCAATGGCTGGAACGAATTGCAAAAATCACTGAAGTTGGAGACTTATATCTCCCTTACTAACTTTAAGCGTCAGCTGTCAGAGCAGCTTACCGATCGCTGCAGCTGTACATAGCCCATCTGTAAATAGCCCATCCAACCAACCACCTACCTCATCCCATATTTGTTTTTGTTTTTCTGCTCTTTTGCACACCAGTATTTCCACTTGCACATCCTCATCTGCACATCTATCACTCCAGTGTTAATTGCTAAATTGTAATTACTTCGCCACTATGGCCTATTTATTGCCTTACCTTCTTACTTAATTTGCACACATTGTGTCACGCCCTGACCTTAGTTTTCTATATTTTCTGTATTATTTTGGTCAGGTCAGGGTGTGACAGGGGTGGGTATGTGTGTTTTTGTCTTGTCTAGGGTTTTTGTTTATCTATGGGGATTTTTGTATGTCTAGGTAATGTAGGTTTATGGTGGCCTGAATTGGTTCCCAATCAGAGGCAGCTGTTTATCGTTGTCTCTGATTGGGGATCCTATTTAGGTTGCCATTTTCCATTTTGGTTTTGTGGGTAGTTGTCTATGTGTAGTTGCATGTCAGCACTCGTTGTACTTAGCTTCACGGCAGCACTCGGTGTAATTAGCTTCATGTTAGTTTGTTTAGTGTTTTAGTGTTCTTCATTTATTAAAGAAGAATGTCTTCAAATCACGCTGCGCCTTGGTCTCCTCACTACGACGAACGTGACACATTGTCACGCCCTGACCTTAAAGAGTCTTTTATTTCTCTATTTGGTTAGGTCAGGGTGTGATTTGGGTGGGCATTCTAGTTTGTCTATTTCTTTGTTGGCTGGGTATGGTTCCCAATCAGAGGCAGCTGTCTATCGTTGTCTCTGATTGGGGATCATACTTAGGCAGCCTTTTTCCCCACCTTAGTTTGTGGGATCTTGTTTTTGTACAGTTACTGTGTAGCCTGCAGAACGTCACGTTCGTTTATCTTTTGTTGTTTTTTGGTGTTCATCTAAATAAAGAAAGATGTACGCCTACCACGCTGCGCATTGGTCTCATTCCAACAACGGACTGTCAGGACCCGGTGCGAGAAACAGTCACTAATAATCGTCAGAACCCAGAAGATGAGGCAGACACAGCAGTACTAGAGATGGTGGTTTACATTTACATTTAAGTCATTTAGCAGACGCTCTTATCCAGAGCGACTTACAAGTTGGAAAGTTTATACATATTCATCCTGGTCCCCCCGTGGGGAATGAACCCACAACCCTGGCGTTGCACGCGCCATGCTCTACCAACTGAGCCACACGGGACTAATTATTTTGAGCCACACGGGACAATAATTAATTAATAATTAATTAAAGAACAAAATCTTCAGGCAAGCCAACTAAATCCACAATGTCCAAAAATAAAGCCAAGAGGCACAAAATGGAAATCCTCCAAAATACATAAGAAACTCCACAAAGTGGTAAAAAACAGCAGGGAAAAACAAACCTCAAAAGACTACTCAAATAATACACAAGAACTAAACCAGAGAACCTCTGGAAAATCCAACAAGAGAAATATCTATATAAAACAAGGCTTGGGCTGGGGCTGGGTGCTAACTTACAAACACTGAGCAAGGAACACACAGGGTTTAAATACTAACAAGGGAACGACCCACAGGTGCAAACAATAATTAGAGCAAGAAAAAACAAAAGGTACAAAAAAGGTGCAATGGGGACATCTAGTGACCAAAACCCGAACAGTCTTGGCCAAAACCTGACAGAATCCCCCTCCTAGGAACGGCTCCTGACGTTCCTACCAGCCTTCTCAGGGTGGAGGGTCCTGAACTGACGAATGAGGTCAGGGTCCAGTATGTCCTTGGCAGGAACCMAGGAGCGCTCCTCGGGACCGTAGCCTTCCCAGTCCACCAGATACTGCCAGGACCGCTGCACCCGGCGGGAATCCAGTATCCGGTGGACGGTATAAGCCAACTGGCCACCGATGACACGGGGCGGAGGGGGAGGTCTGCCTGCCGGGATAAGGGGAGAAAAAACAACAGGTTTTAATAAAGAAATGTGAAATGTTGGATTGATCTTAAGGGATCTGGGTAAGTGCAGGCGAAAAGTAACGGGATTGACTCTCCTGGCAATCTTAAAGTTGTTCAGGGGATCCGAGTGTTTGTAAGGGGTTTTTCACACAATGTTCTCTCTCCTTTGAGCTGCAACGTCGTTTCCCACCAAGACCGGCGCTCAAAGATGGAATAATATCATACCACCTGCTGTCGGAAAAAGCCTATGTGGGCTACTCGTGTTGTGGGATGCCCAAAGTCCCTGCTGTGCCAGCTACTCTACCTTTGGCTGAACGAATTCAAGCGAGTGTTTCAAGGTCCTACCAACGGGCCCTGACTCAGCCAAAAGCTCTGACTCTTCCGCCAAAGGTCGCGCAGCGTGACGGACTATGCATTCAGTCTCCGCACTGTGGCAAGCATGAAGTGGGCTTGGAACGAATGAGGAGCGCAATCTAGAGTGTATGTTTTTTTGAAGATTTGGTTTCTTTTCTGAACACCATCTCAATAGATGTGAACACTGGACTCTAAGACTCGATGGAAGCCACCGGCAACCTCGGTCCTTATCAAGTTGGCTTTACGCATAAGACCAGGCTCTGAGAGAGAGAGAGAACTCAACCGTAGACCGTCCATCACTCTAGCTCCTATCGGTTACAGCTCCGAGTCTCACCTTTATCCGGCTGGTCCACCAGAACCCATGCAGGTTGGACGATCTCCCAGGCTGAGAGAGACCGCGGATGAGGAGCGATGCTGTCTATATTGGCGGCAAACCGGGCCATTTGCTCCACGTGTCCGGGCTCCAGGGAAAGGCACTCTCCCGTGCAGGCCTGGGAAGGTTAACTTAGGAAACATAATCCTCCTCCATCCAACAATCTCGCCTGTCCATTCCAGTTACTTTTCCTGGGACGACCACGGGTTTTCTCTTCAAGCCTTGGTAGACTCTGGAGCCGAAGGTAATTCATGGATGGGGTCTGGGCGAAGGAGATGGCGTTCTTCTGAACCTCTAAGTGACCCCATAAGGGTTACTACGTTGGATAGAAGCCTTTGGGATCTGGACTTGTCATTCGTGCAGCATACCCTTTGCGACTTCAGTTTCAAACACCAACCGGAAGTGATGAACTTTCATCTGATCTCTGTTCCGAGTTCCTCTCGTTTGGTTATCCCTGGCTTCAACAGTAACCCTCACATCGACATGGGTCTGTGGGCACTATCAAGAGAGTCGGGGTCCTAGTGCCAAGCTCTTGTATCTTCCCGAGTTCCACGAGTTTCACCTTCCGAGTCTCTATGAAATCCATCGACCTGTCCCCGAGTTTCCGAGTGTTACATGACTCAAACTGGTGATTATTAGGCAAACAAGAGGTGCGACCAAACCTACACACCACCAAGATAAGACCTTTAAGAATTGGACAATCAGACCTGTTGTACCGGGGATCCCTACCCAAGGTGGTCGGATATTTTTCCTTTCACTCCTCCCGAAGACGGTGCTATGGGATACTACATCATTAGCGCTCTGGCAGGCAAGGCATCATACGCGTCCATTACCGCGCGGAAGCAGGTTTTTCTTTGTGGCAAGAAGAGGTGAAATTACGAACCTTAAGCATTGACTACCAGGATCAATGCTAACCGTAGGACGTAACGTACACGTACCTTTATGGACAGCTTCACTGAGGCTGTGGGTACCAGGGAAGGCAGTTGTTTCACTAGCTTGACTGCGGAAGCTACATTTGTGCGGTATCAAACCCGGGGACGAGATAATGGAACGACCGCGTTTAACACCGCTACTGGTATCTACGAATACTCGGTGTTCAGCTTCGGCTGACGCACCTCAACCCGGCTGTGTTCAAGGCTCAATAATAGATGTGCTTAGGACCGATATGGCTTAACATTCTTCGTAAGTTTGGTTTACATATGATTTAGAAAATCTCTCCATACTTTTCTGAAGTCTCTGACTTCAAGAACACTAAGGCCATCGTGCAGACAAGTGCTAACAACGGACTCAATACAGCATTCTATTATTTTAATGATTACGTAACACATGAAGAAAAAAAAGAAAAAAAAAAAAAAAAGAAAAAAAAAAAGAAAAGCTGTTGAAGATTCCATTCCTCTCGAGTAATTCCTGGGATTTATAGTGGAACCGGTCGAGTCAGATGGACCCAAGAAGGTGAGCGGTAGGGATTGGCCACCCCAAGTCCGTTCCCAGAGAAGTTCAGAGTTATCGCATGAGGCTTAGACACCAAGCACAAAATTTACCAAAGCAAAGTATATCATACAAGAACTATAAAGATCGATGGCAGGCACACATCTATCAAGCTGTAAAACCAAAGGGTAGGAAGAACACGAAGAAAAAAGGATTTTAGATGGGAAAGAGAAGAAGATGAAGACAGGCTTGAAAGAAATACACAAATCAAGAAATCTACTCCAAGGTCTCACGGCAGCGGATACCTCTCTGTCGGCATTCCTGAGACTAGACAACCCCGGCGGATGAAACTTTGTAGGTGGAGGTAGACCAATAAGTAGGTTGGGGTTGGAGTGTCCGCTGTCTCGGAGGGGTAGAAGACAAGAAGCTTCATCCTTGGGCGCCTCTAATTATGACACCAAGGCTTACCCTACCGGTCGAGAACGGTATTCATAACGATGTGGGGGATCGATGAATCTAGCGGTTAAACGCATGACAGTAATCTGAAGAGAATAGAAGTAACACACTAGCAGTCGAAGGGACAGATTGCTCAAACTGTTTCAAGTGCTTTACGGACACAACAAAAAATCTGAGTGAAAATACAGAGAGGAGCGTTGAACACTGCAAGACACCAGCTCGATGGTCTAATATTTCTTCAGCGATTTTAGTTTATCCTCACTATACAGAACACAGGGTCGATTAGATATAACGGGGAAAAAAAAAAGCGACTTGTAAATAAAAGAAAATCTAACTTACCATATGCGCATTGAGTGAAGAATAAAACTAGCACATGACTGTTCTCGCCGACTAAGTATACGTGGTCCGATATCCGTGAGCAGATGGAGATGATACGCGTAGAACAAGCTCAGCCATCGAACGAGGCCCTGGAGGAGGTCGTGCTAATCCGGTTGTTTTTCATGGAGCTAGGTTCAAGTCCTCTACTTGTGCACTACCTCATCATCAGCCTCACCTGTCCAACCCTAGAGAAATACACCATCGGCGTAGGTGCACCTTGGAGTTCATCCAGCGTAAGTTCTGGTGGCCACATAAAAGAGACGTTGCCACTTTTCGTGACTAAGGCCTGTTCACGTGTGCATGACTGCGACCAAACTAAAAGGAGCAAATTTCTCTCAAACGAAAATCAGTACAATTGCCAGCAAGCGACTCATTCACATCAGTCCCTTTCATACTATCTCCACACTCCAGAATCCACGACCTTAGAGGTCCATAGTCATCGTTGGACTTAGGTATTACTAGGACTTAAAAACTAAACCCTGTGCCATCATAATCTATGAAACCTCACATTGTTCCCCTGGTAACTACCGATCCTAGTATCATCGAAACTGATACCCCAACCCCAAAAAAACCCACACGAAGTTTTCTAATGGGGACAGTCTTGTCTCCATTCCGAACCAAAATTACCTTCTGAGAGCCAAGCGAAAAGCTTGAGTTGGTGATATAAGTCATGGTGTTCCGAGTCATATTTGGGATTCACGGCATATGATATTGTTTCGCGACGAGGTCCCAGTTTATCCCTAAGGTTTTGGAAGCGCCTTAGCCTGCATCATTTAGAGGATTCACAAAAGCAGTTTATCTTCAGGGTATCATCCAAGAAGTATCCAATGCTCAACAAAGAAGCGATGAATAAGGAGTGGAAACGCAGACCGCTCTTACAGATTGCATGGTTATCAATAACATCTCCGTATCCACATGGTCATCCTTCATATGTTTGGGCGAGTACGCGCACACACTTGTGCTCTCACATGCCTCTGGTATAGCTAACTAAATCCAAGCATGTTCAGTGTCAGATGTTGGCTTGCGCCTCTATTAAGTTGCCCACCAGGACAGGAGGCAGAGTCAGTGCTTACCGAGTGGTTGTATCAGAAACGCGCTGTCCAATGGATTAGACGTACGCGCAAAAGGCACGTATTAATTTATGCGTTCATTACGCAGTTAACCAAGATCAGTACAGCAAAGACTAGCTCAGGTCCCGGTCGTTACCTGATCAGCGCGGCAGATGAGTTACGGCTTCACTAAGAACGCTCATACCACTACGGGTGGAGTCTCGGCAGCTGTCCATATCAACACAGAGGTTCATCCGGTCCC
>NC_036855.1:61803250-61807425 GCF_002910315.2 Salvelinus sp. IW2-2015
CATTTTGTGCCTCTTGGCTTTATTTTTGGACATTGTGGATTTAGTTGCTTGCTGAAGATTTGTTCTTTAATTAAAACCACCATCTCTAGTACTGCTGTGTCTGCCTCATCTTCTGGGTTCTGACGATTAACCATCTCTAGTACTGCTGTGTCTGCCTCATCTTCTGGGTTCTGACGATTATTAGTGACTGTTTCTCGCACCGGGTCCTGACAGAAACACTGAGCCATTATAATGAACCCAGAGGCAGCCAGTACCCAGGATCTTTTTTCCATGCTGTCCCACCACGAGGGGACTGTCCAACGCCACGAAGCTGCTCTGGTTCAGCAAGAGGCCTTAATGGCTAGACATTCTCAACTTCTGTCAGAGATGCTGACTTCCATAAAGCAGATTTCGGATCGACTTTCCCCGGCAACCGCTCTGCTCCAGTTCATCAGATTCAAGTGCCCCTGGCAGTTAACCCCTGGCTGAACCTCGTCTGCCGCCTCCCCAACGGTTCTCAGGGGATCCGAGTGTTTGTAAGGGGTTTTTCACACAATGTTCTCTCTCCTTTGAGCTGCAACCATCGTCGTTTCCCACCGACCGGTCCAAGATAGCATATATCATCACCCTGCTGTCGGAAAAAGCCCTAGCCTGGGCTACTGCTGTGTGGGATGCCCAAAGTCCCTGCTGTGCCAGCTACTCTACCTTTGCTGAAGAATTCAAGCGAGTGTTTCAAGGTCCTACCAACGGCCCTGACTCAGCCAAACAGCTCCTGACTCTCCGCCAAGGTCGGCGCAGCGTGACGGACTATGCCACCAGTTCCGCACTGTGGCAGCAGCAAGTGGCTGGAAGATGAGGAAATCCTCCAAAATACAAAAGAAACTCCACAAAGTGGTAAAAAACAGCAGGGAAAAACAAACCTCAAAAGACTACTCAAATAATACACAAGAACTAAACCAGAGAACCTCTGGAAAATCCAACAAGAGAAATATTTATATAAAACAAGGCTTGGGCTGGGGCTGGGTGCTAACTTACAAACACTGAGCAAGGAACTAAGGAACACACAGGGTATAAATACTAACAATGGAATGACCTACAGGTGCAAACAATAATAAGAGCAAGAAAAACAAAAGGTACAAAAAAGGTGCAATGGGGACATCTAGTGACCAAAACCCGAACAGTCTTGGCCAAAACCTGACACGGACGTAACACACATTGTATACAGATTTTTCTATTGTGTTATTGACTGTACGTTTGTTTATCCTATGTGTAACTCTGTGTTGTGGTTCTGACGCACTACTTTGCTTTTTCTTGGCCAGGTCGCAGTTGTAAATGAGAACTTGGTTAAATAAAGGTGAAAAAAAAAATAATAATAATTGTTTGGAGATACGTTCAGAATCCATTGGGGGTGACAGGCTAGGAGGTTGGCTGACCATGGTCACTTGGCTGGGGAGAATGGAACTGGCCTATGCTATGTGTTTGTGTGTTTCCTTGTGTGTGTGTGGTTGTGTGTTTGTGAGGCCAGGGGGGTATCCATTCATATTCTCTGTGGTCTGTGTGTGTGTACATTACCAAGCCAGATGAGTTATCTGTGGTGGCCTGAGGCTTATCACTCCACAGGAGCTGGCCCTGAGCTAATGGAGTCATTCCTACCCCTACTGCTCCTCAGTCTGCCTGACACACACATACACACCCCGGAAGAGGGAGGGGGGGAGAGGAGAGAAAGGGTAGAGGAGAGGTAGAGAGTTACAGAGTATGGGAAGGGGGAGATGGAAATGAGAGATTCTACTGTCACGAGAGAGAGTGGGAGAGAGAGAGAGAGCGAGAGAGTGAGAGATGAGAGGGAAGAGCAATGTAGAGCAATGAGAGAGGGATGAGGAGAAAGGGGAGAGTGTGAGGGGAGGTAAAGAAAGCAAGTAAGGGAGAGGGAGCGGGAGCTGTGTGCCGTTTGCCCCCTGGCGTGAACAATCCATCTCAAATTGATCTCCCAGCTCGACCCAGCAGGGCATTCCGAATCAATCTCAAATTGATCTCTGTGCCAGAGGTCTGGAAAACTGGCAGTGGAGCTTATCAGAAATATAGTGGTGCTGGGAGGATCTGACAGAGAAACTTATCACACTGCACAACGGGAAATGGGCTCTGAAGCCCCAGGGCGGCAAGGGGACCCAACCAGCTCCCTGCTACACACACACACTACACTGCATACACACACACACACACACACACTTAAGTCAACACGAGCGCACACACACATGATACCAGTTGCTAAATGTTTCTCCATACATACAGATGTATATCTTGGCCCCAAATACAAACACACACACACAAACACACAGTACACTACACACTATAGCCCACAAACACACACACCCAGGCGAAACAGACACAGAATCTCTCTCACGCACACTCCCTTTCCAACGCCACAAACCAACAGGCACATACACAACCCTGTCATCTGTACACAACCAAAGACTACTTCCTGAAAAGTTAGCAGGAGCGCTACATATGGATTTATGATGAGTCAGACAGGTGTGATTTGGTCTGTGTCCCGAGAACCCCCCCACCCGCTGCCCATCCACCCAGCCACCTCTCTCTCCAAAGCACCACTTTCTCAGTCCAAAACCATCATACATTCAACTGACTTTTAATAATAGGTATAGTATGACCTCGCTGTAACCATGGTGACACATGCCCCTCATCATTTTCAGCGAAGATTATGAGTTGTGTGGTGTGAGCCTCCTCTCCAGTCTCAGTCAGAGCTTTGTCCTTTATGGTCTGTCTGAGCCCAGGAACAAGGGACAGAACAGTAATTGGAAATTTCAAAGATGAAAAGCATTCATTAGGATGGTTAGTGGTTAATTAGGAGCATTAGACAGTAGTAAGGTGACGAGTGACAGTGGGGGCGGCAGTGGAGGGTGTATGTAGTGTGTGTGTGTGTGTGTGTGTGTGTGTGTGTGTGTGTGTGTGTGTGTGTGTGTGTGTGTGTGTGTGTGTGTGTGTGTGTGTGTGTGTGTGTGTGTGTGTGTCCTTCCCCCCACACCACATCTCTGTCTCTAGGAGAGGATACTGTTCAGGAGATCAGGATGTTCACTGTTAGAGATACCTTAAAATGTCACTGTAAAAGTAGAAACACTACATTAAAAGGTTGTCAGAACTGGCGTCTTTTAATATGCCATACCCAGATAAGGAGAGTTTAGCTCTTTCATGTCCTCTAAGTTGTTCTGAAATGATCTAGCAACCCTAGTCTATGACCATGTCCAAATCTGTCACAGTGAACTACAATTCAAAAATATGAAAGCACTACTTGAAAGTGAAAAACTCTTCCTAACTTGACTTACTAACCACACACAGAATGAAAACTGTGAACTACTGAGGTGAGAGCCCATCTGTGACCCCCTCTACACAGGACACATCCTCTTTAAGACAGAAACCAGCCCCGTCTCCTTCAGTTCCTGACCCTTTAAGAAGGACAGTAAAGCATCAGCTCAACAGTAGAGGAGGAAAAGGGGGGAAAAACATCTAGGGCAAATAATAAGCTGTCAATCAGAGCAACCTCAGGAGAGCTGTCAGGGGTTTAGCTGTGGTTGAAGGTGTGACATTTGCTGAGTCGACCCCACACTGCAGTCTGAGATCCTCACAGGAGGAGACTTCCACCTGAGCTAAGAGCTCCCCAAAACATACTGCCCCCCTGCTCTCTCTCTTCTCTCTCTTCTCTCTTCTCTCTCTCTCTTCTCTCCTCTCTCTCTCTCTCTCTCTCTTCTCTCTCTCTCTCTCTTCTCTCTCTCTTCTTCTCTTCTCTTCTCTCTCTCTTCTCTTCAGGGGATTTATTGGCATGGGAAACATATGTTTACATTGCCAAAGCAAGTGAAATAGATAAAACAAAAGTGAAATAAACAATACAAAATGAACAGTAAACATTACACTTACAAAAGTTCAAAAAAGAATAAAGACATTTCAAATGTAATATGTATGTATATAGTGTTGGAATGATGTTGCAAATAGTTAAAGTACAAAAGGGAAAATAAAGAAACAAATATAGGCTGTATTTACAATGGTGTTTGTTCTTCACTGGTTAACCTTTTCTTGTGGCAACAGGTCACACATCTTGCTGCTGTGATGGCACACTGTGGTATTTCACCCAATAGATATGGGCGTTTATCAAAATTGGATTTGTTTTGGAATTCTTTCAGAGCGGA
>NC_036855.1:61812381-61816618 GCF_002910315.2 Salvelinus sp. IW2-2015
AATCTGTTGTTTAACCAGCCAAAGCTGTTGTTGCCCAGAATTTGTTCTCTCTCTCGCTCTAAAATATACTTTCATACACTGGACCACACTACTGCTTTGATACACACACGATGGAGGGAGTCATTTGGACCTCTTGTTACCTCTTCTTCTCTCCTTTTGATTGAATTGTTTCTCTCTTTTCTTCACTTATGTCCTCCTCTCTTCCTCATCTCCTGTTTTCTTTTTCTATTCCCTCCTTCTCTTAATATTTTACCTCTGAAAACATCATTTGTTACGTTGATATCTCACAAATCATATTTTATTCTAATATGATTGCTCAGAGAAATAGATTTTGTTTAACAAGTAATGTGTTTCCAATACCTTTCAATACCTCACCTTGCGGGGATGACGATACTGTTGAATGAGATTGGAGAACACATTGGGAGGGATCTTAGACCACCATTCCTCCATACAGAATCTTTCCAAATCCTTGATATCCTTCGTCTGCACTTATGAACTGCCAGTTCAAACCACAGGTTTTCAATGGGGTTCAAGTCCGGAGACTGAGATGGCCATGGAAAATGTTGATTTTACTTGGTAAAGTTCATGATGCCATTGACCTTAAGAAGGGCACCAGGACCAGTGGAAGCAAAATAGTCCCATAACATCAAAGATCCACCACCATATTTTACAGTAGGTACTGGTGTACATGGCCAAAGAGATTTTAATGTCATCTGACCATAGCACCGGTTCCAAGTGTCAATCCCGTTTAGCAAACTCCAGGCGTTTACATTTGTTGGATGACATGAAAATAGAGCCCTTTGGCTACGCACACCAGTGGTGGGTTTTACGTGGAATAAGGATGCATAAGCAGTAATAGTCCTGCTCCCTCACAACACAGTAGAGCACAGCAGTGAAAGAGGAGTGACTGGTGAGATAGTAGCAGGTGAATGTCAGAGGAGCAGGGGGCAGGGGCTCCCACTGTGGGAAAAGGATAGGGCCCCCCACTGTTAACCATCAATACTCAGACAGAGAGAGTGGACAGTCTGACTCTCTGCACAAACACAAACCCACACCACACTGGCTGGTCCCTCTCAGTTGGTTTGTCAGCTCATTCTCAGGAAACAGCAATAACCCCCCAGGGAGAGGTGTTTGTGTGCGTGTGTGCTTGTTTGCGTGTGTGTGCGTGCGTGTGTGTGTGTAGGTGCGTCATGTGTCCATGTGTTTGTGATTGCATACCTGCATTCTATGTTCAAGACCCAAACCCTCCAGACAAACTCCAACTCACAACCTCCTATCCTAAACGATTTCCTTTTTTCCTCTGTGTTCTGTCTGTCCCAGTCTCCTGTGTTCTGGTGCACAGCTGTCTGCTCTATCTGCGCTGCTCCAGGCCCAGTGTTTACTCTAGCTCCAATGCCTTATCAATGCAGCACACTCCCATTCCTCTCTATCAACCTCTTTAACTTCTCTTTTAGTTGTGCTCTTCTAGTCAAACTGTGAAGGGGCATTAGTCAGGCCTACTCAGTACAGAGGAGCAGACACAGGGTGCCTTGAGGTTTTATTTCAGTCACTCAGTCTGGCTCTGAGTAGCTAATGATGAATACTGCATTTATCCTGACTTAATACATCACTTGCCTCTTGTGGTGCACTCGCTTACTCTCTCAGGGACAAATCATCTCGCCAGATCCATATTTGTGTTTCAGACTTTTGCATCAATCATGCACTGATGTAACAGGGAGATTTGCACCATGTTTTAGAAGATGCTACTGTGATCGTCCAGAGCCTATGTTCAGCAGCCAGACCATCCCGTGTCCCTCTGCTGCTGACCAGTGAGTCGGTCTGTAATGGATGTTGAGCACTAGATTACATGGCTCCCAAGTGGCGCAGCGGTCTAAGGCACTGCATCTCAATGCTAGAGGCGTCATTACAGACCCGGGTTCGATTCCAGGCTGTATCACAACCAGCCGTGATTGGGAGACCCATAGGGCGGTGCACAATTGGCCCAGCGTCGTCCAGGTTAGGTTTTGGCCGGGGTAGACCGTCATTGTAAATAAGAATGTGTTCTTAACTGACTTGAATAAAGGTTAAATAAATATAAATAAAAACATTGTGGTGTGTTATTGATTAGGCTCTGTAGAGGAGGTACCATTTAATTTTATTTAACCTTTATAGGCAAGTCAGTTATGAACAAATTCATATTTACAATGACGGTCTACCAAAAGACAAAAGGCCTCCTGCCGGGACGGGGACCTGGGATTAAAAATACAAACTTAACACAATATAAAAATAGGACCAAAGACACATCACAACAAGAGAGACAACACAACACTACATAAAGAGAGACCTAAGACAACAACATAGCAAGGCAGCAACACATGACGGTAGCAACATAACAACAACATGGTAGCAACACAACATGGTAGCAGCACAAAACATGGTACAAACATTATTGGGCACAGACAACAGCACAAAGGGCAAGAAGGTAGAGACAACAATACATCACACAAAGCAGCCACAACTGTGAGTAAGAGTGTTCATGATTGAGTCTTTGAATGAAGAGATTGAGATTAAACTGTCCAATTTGAGTGTTTGTTGCAGCTCGTTATAGTCGCTAGCTGCAGCGAACTGAAAAGAGGAGCGACCCAGGGATGTGTGTGCTTTGGGGACCTTTAACAGAATGTGACTGGCAGAACAGGTGTTGTACTGTATGTGGAAGATGAGGGCTGTAGTAGATATCCCCGGTAGGGGGGAGTGAGGCCTAAGACGGTTTTATAAATAAGCATCAACCAGTGGGTCTTGCGACGGGTATACAGAGATGACCAGTTTACAGAGGAGTATAGAGTGCAGTGATGTGTCCTTTAAGGAGCATTGGTGGCAAATCTGATGGCCGAATGGTAARGAACATCTAGCCGCTCGAGAGCACCCTTACCTGCCTATCTATAAATTAAGTCTCCGTAATCTAGCATGGGTAGGATTGTCATTTGAATCAGGGTTAGTTTGGCAGCTGGGGTGAAAGAGAAGCGATTACGATAGAGGAAACCAAGTCTAGATTTAACTTTAGCCTGCAGCTTTGATATGTGCTGAGAGAAGGACAGTGTACCGTCTAGCTAAGTACTTGAGGTGACTATCTCAAGCTCTAAACCCTCAGAKGTAGTAATAGCACCTTTGAGAAGAGGGGCATTCTTCTTACCAAACCACATGACCTTTGTTTTGGAGGTGTTCAGAACAAGGTTAAGGGTAGAGGGATTGTTGGACACTAAGAAAGCTTTGTTGTGGAGCATTTAACACAAAATCCGGGGAGGGGCCAGCTGAGTATAAGACTGTATCATCTGCATATAAATGGATGAGAGCGCTTCCTACTGCCTGCGCTATGTTGTTGATGTAAATTGAGAAGATTGTGGGGCCTAGGATCGAGCATTGGGGTACTCCCTTGGTGACAGGCAGTGGCTGAGACAGAAGATTTTCTGACTTTATACTCTGCACTCTTTGAGAGAGGTAGTTAGCAAACCAGGCCAAAGACTCCTCAGAGACACCAATACTCCTTAGCTGGCGCACAAGAATGGAATTGTCTACTGTATCTAAAGCTTTGGCCAAGTCAATAAAAATAGCAGCACAATATTGCTTAGAATCAAGTGCACTGGTGACATCATTGAGGACCTTTAAGGTTGCAGTGACTCATCCATAACCTGAGTGGAAACCAGATGGCATACCCGAGAGAATACTATAGACATCAAGAAAGCCAGTCAGTTAATTATTGACAAGTTTTTCCAACACTTTTGATAAACAGGGCAAAATAGAAATAGGCCTAACAGTTAGGATCAGCTTGATCTCCCCCTTTAAATTAAGGACAACCCGTGGCAGCCTTCCAAGCAATTGGAACCACCCCAGAAAGGAGAGACAGGTTAAAAGGTTGGAGATATGCTTGGCGATGATAGGGGCAGCAACCTTAAAGAAGAAAGGGTCTAAACCATCTGACCCAGATGGTTCTTTCGGGTCAAGTTTAAGGAGCTCCTTTAGCATCTCGGACTCAGTGACTATCTGCAGTTAGAAACTTTGTAGCGGGGCAGTGGAAAAAGAGGGAGAAGCATCGAGGATAGTCACATTAGATGGGGTGGGAGATGAGGAAATGTTTGACGGGCAAGGACACATGGCTAAGTCAAATGGGAATCCTGACTTAATGAAGTGGTGATTAAAGAGCTCAGACATGTGCTTCTTGTCAGTAACAACCACATCATCAACATTAAGGGACATGGGCAGC
>NC_036855.1:61817944-61827011 GCF_002910315.2 Salvelinus sp. IW2-2015
CTTTCTTTCTTTCTTTCTTTCTTTCTTTCTTTCTGCATAATGTGGCCTGCTCTGACGTTTAGTTCACATAATGTACCAGCCTTTCTCCAGCAGCATGTTTAGTTCCATCTCCTTTTACCCATTTCATCCTTCATTCTATTTCATCCTTCATTCTATTTCATCCTTCATTGAAATAAATATATCATTATTTCCTAAAGAGGGGACATTTATGTTCACTTTGAGCTGGGACATCTCTTGGGTTGTGTCCAAATATCCATACTTGCATTCTAAATAGTAGGCTGATTCGTTGTTTGAAAATATGTTTTATAGTATGTCACATTTCGATTGAGTATGCTTTAAATACCAGGATGCCATACTCCTTTCAGGTTTTTATCTAGAATGAATTGCCTGCATGTTATTTAGGAAGAGAATCGTCTTTTCAGACACACATGTGTTTAAAACATACAATATACTCGCAGTGAAGCCGCTCAAAAACTGCATCATACCAGTCATCCAACAGATTCACATTCAGAGCGACACACAGAAGCATCTGATAACTAGATACTATTCTCTATCTAAATTGACCATAATTAGTGCTTGTAAAGTTACTGTCATCAGAGGTATATGAAGATCAAAACGAGTGCTTTCAAATGTCTGATATTTAGAATTGAAGAAATAGGTTCTAGCAATATTTGTTTTATTCCCTTGCCTGTTTGCCTGTGAGCCAATGCCACAGATGTTAGAAAATTGAGACAAGATATTATGTGTGTAGCAAATCTGAGTAGCTTGATGTGTATGATATTGGATGTGATATAGTGAGAGTGTGTACGATGTCTGTATGAGAGTAAGACTATAATGTGTGATGTTCAAATAAATAATAACTCTGCCAATTTGCATGGTTGAGTGTCTGTGTGTAACATGTAGTGCGTATAGCCTTAATATTCATGATGATAATTGTAATCCATATCGTATCACCGTCATAGTTGCATCATAATTACCTTTAACATCATTGAAAAACACATCCCAGCATTTCCATAGCAATTGACATTTCCCATGGTCATGGAAGAGACCTTGCATTACTCTAGAGACGACTTCACTACAGTACAAATGTATTCCGCACAATATGTTATTATTCCCCAATGCCCCTATTCTGATATCTTCCCCTTGATTGTTGTAAATGTATATAAACGTGTAGACAAATACATAAAAAAGATAGACAAACAATAAACACATTAAATTATAAAACAGTTCTCGACAATAGAGAGAGAGGGAGAGAAGAGAAGAGAAAAGAGAGAAAGAGAGAGTGAGAGATGAGAGCGAGATCAGGTGTGTGTGTGTATGTATAAGTCTGTATGTGTAAGCAAGCGTGTAATTGAGTTCGTGTGTGTTCATATCCACTTCATAATGTTCAGATATTGTTACAGTTCCCATACCTTCTTTTTTCCGTAACCTGAAGACCCTGTAGAATTTAGTACAGCCACGGTGTTATGGAGCTGTCTCGGAATAGCTGTCCATCTATAAAGAGTTTGTTCACAATGATAAAGGCACGCTTACCATTCTCCCTTTGCTGTCTTTGTACCGGATACAGTTTCTTAAGACGTTCGTTTATCTCCCTTGGAAACTGGTCATTGAGACCGAATTTGGTCCCTTTAACTTTTAGTTGGTACTCATCCCGGATCCGGGAGCACCCCCCACAGTAAAAAAGCTGACTAGCATAGCCTAGCATAGCGTCACAAGTAAATACAAGCATCTAAATATCATTAAATCACAAGTCCAAGACACCAGATGAAAGATACAGATCTTGTGAATCCAGCCATTCCATTTCTGATTTTAAATTTTTAACTGGGAAGACAGACAATATTAATCTATTAGCTGAACCACGAATGCAAAGATAGACACAACTTTTTTTTCTCACACATTGTTTTTCCTTGGCATGGGCAGCTACCAACAATGTCGACTAAATAAAGTATATAGTTCACCAGGCCTAACCAAGAAACAACTTCATAAGATGACAGTCGAAGAGCGAGATTTATGTATAGGATAAGTTTTTTTGTAGAAAAATTTTGCATTTTCAGGTATAAATCACCATTTCTACATGCCAGTGGCAATGCTGAAATAGCGTGTGGAAGCAGAGCCGGGAATAATTACAAGACACCGTCAAAGCAAGATATGACCTACCATTTCGTGAAAATCATTCGAACATAGCACGCATACAGCAATCGAAAAGACCACAGACTTTGAATGCCAGGAACAACTGTTTCAGATTTTCTAATAGTGTTGTTGACAGGGAAGAACACAATATGTAAATCTATTTAGTCTAACCAACGGATTAGCAGAAAGACACCCTTTTTCTTCTCCACCATTTTTCCTGCCAATCAGTAGCTATTACTAATTCGGACTAAATAAAGACTATATATAGCCACTAACGCAAAAACAACTTCAGGTAAGGATGACAGTCCTGATAAGCACTATTCTTGGCTATAGGATAGTTTTTTTAGAAAATGTGCATATTTCAGGTATAATCACATTTCCTACATCTTGGCAGCTGCAATCTGAACAAGATAGGCCGTTGGGAGGAGCAGCCGGAATACAGTTACAGAGACAGACGTCATTACCAAATACTCATCCTAGAAACATTGCTGAAAACATACACAGCATACAGTCAATCGAAAGACACAGATCGTGTGAAACCCAGACGGAATGTTGCAGATTTTATGCTAATGTTTTACAGCGAAAACACAATAGTATCGTTATATTAGCATATACCAGCATTGAGCTAACATCACTCACCAGCATTGAATCAAGCCAAAGAGGGATCGATAACGGTTATCGCACCGAAAATACATATATTAATTTTTTTCCACTAACCTTCTCAGAATTCATTCAGAATGTCACCAGTCCTTGTAACATCATGATTACACAATGCAATTAGAGTTTGTTCGAAAATTGCCATATTTTAGCATAAAAAACTCTTGGTTATTGCCAATGAATCTGCAAAACATGGCATGCATTGGGCCTGCCGCCACTTTTTGGAAAGCACCTATGAGTTACGATTGATTTATCGGATTAGATGACTAAAAAATACAGTGTGGACAGCTAATGAAAGATCATGGTTATAATGGCAAAGCGCGCTGATGTTAGATTTGTTAAATTAACGTTACAAGACATACATCTGTGAGTTACAGCCAGACTAGTGGGTCTATCTGCAAAAAAGTGGCCGACAACCTAGCGTTTTAACATTTTTTCCACACTAAATACGGCAAATAAAATCATAAAACACTCTTACTTTGGCACGAGCTTCCATCAGTATCTTTGGGGCAATGTGTCCCTTGTCCAAAGAAGTATCGTTGCTTTTGTTGTAAAACGACTCCTCAACTCTTCAGAACTAGCAGGCATAAGCGATAGCCTTCGACGGCACACAGCATGCCCAAATCGTTCGCAAAAGCCGCAATACTAAGAAATTCAGAACAAATCAGCATATATACTCGCAATGAACTTGATATAATCGGTTCAATAACTTCGTTATGATTTATCTACACACCTATATCGAACTAAAATCACTAGATCCGTTTGAGTAAGAGTCTTTGGCGCATTCAATAACGAGACTTTGTCGCGCGCCATGCAGCTCTAGATTGTTCACTCCCGTATGTCGCGTCCTGGCGAGCGCCAAAAGGAAGGGTCATCTCACTCCACTCCCTTTATAAACTCGACAAACACGCTAGAGACACCATCCACTTTCTCATTTGGTTACTGACATCCAGGGAAGCGGGTCAGTCATGTCAAGCATAGGGCACACACAGATTTTCAACTGATTCCGAATCAGAGACTATTTCCAGAAGCTTCGCATTCCTGTCATGAGTCGCTGTAGAAAGAGTTCTGGTTCACCCACAGACATAATTCAAACGGTTTTAGAAACTAGAGATTGTTTTCTATTCAATAGTAATAATAATATGCATATTGTACGAGAAAGAATTGAGTATGAGGCAGTTTAATTTGGAGACGATAAATGCTAACGTTGAAACAGCACCATTAAGCTCCCTTCCCCTGCTTTTGATCAGCTCCTTTTGTTGGTAGTGTTTCAATTTTGCGATGATCATTCGGGGACCCTTGGTCTTGTCGCTCTGAGCTCCAAGTCTGTGTACTCGGTGGAAAGCCACCTTGTTTACAGTCTCTATAGGAAGTTTCAAGGCGGATTGCATAAATTCTCTGATCGCGCCCTCTGGATTATTGGATGCGTCCTCAGGAATCCCAGAAAAAAATTGATTTTCATGCATGCTACGACTTTGTATGTCTAGTAGCGACTCCTTCAACACCCTGTTTTACCTGAGTAAACAATCCATGTTGGAATCGTGGACTTTTACCTTGGCTGCGAGTGTCTTGTTTTCTCTTTGGAGCGTGAGAATTTCACTCTGGCTGAATTCCAAACTCCCCCTCAGCCCTGCTACCTCCTCACACAACTTTTCCAGTGTTGCATGGATTCCAGCCAGAGCACTAGCCTCTACCTCAATGGTAAGTAAATCGTCCGTGTCTGTACATTAATTTGTTTTTCTTTTTTTGTCGGGTTAAAGTTATTTTGTGAGGTGGTCGGATCTTTCCATGATGGAGTATGTTGTTCCTCCATAGCGTAAAGCTGTTGGTACTTGTCGATTTCCCTCAGGATCTCCTTAGTATCCAGATTGGCTCTTTACTGCAACCAGTTGTTTTAGGTAAAAATAACAATGAGTCTTTCCCACGACGACGACAGGTGTCTGTAGTACAGCCAGCTAGCACTCGCGGAATCCACGCAAAAAAAAAAAACTTGCAGTCCCAGCCGACCCACGTGTGTTGACAACAGCTGATAATCAGGTAAGGGGACTGGCTGTACCAAAAATGAACATATGGCGATAAAACAATGTAATTGTACATTAGATGACACATTCTCAGTATAGATGAAGCTAGTATGTTGATATTTGTTGCTTACTACATACATTTTTACTAAACAGTACATTCTAAATACTATTTAGTACGATTAGTACAGTTTTAGTAAGTAGTAGCTAAGACAGATTGTGGACACGGCCTAAGTTCCTCATGCACATCTAAAAACTGAAGTCACCATATGTCACTCTGCAACTCAGACACAGTCAGACAGAAGCATTGAGGTTAGTGTAGTATTTAAGGGGGAATTCTTTATCCCTTAGCATGCACAGTGCCCACTGATGTTCATCTTTCTGTCTATGTTAGAGAAGGACTCAGTGAGAGACTCCGTGAGAGAGACTCCGTGAGAGAGACTCCGTGAGAGAGACTCAGTGAGAGAGACTCAGTGAGAGAGACTCCGTGAGAGAGACTCAGTGAAGAGACTCCGTGAGAGAGACACTCAGTGAGAGAGACTCAGTGAGAGAGACTCCGGAGAGAACTTCGGTGAGAGAGGACTCAGTGAGAGAGCTCCGCGAGAAGGACTCCGTCGAGAGAGACTCAGTGCATGTTCCTATGATGACTATTATGTGATACAGAGCCTCTCTGGGAGGTTTTTCTCTCTTTCCATTATCAGTCCATTTCCCTTGTGGTTTGATGTATGGTGTTGGACGAGATGATGGAGATGGATAGAGGCTGAGGATATGACTGATAGAGAGAGAGAGCCAGGGGCAGATATACCATCTGATAGAAGGCAGGAKAAATTGTAAGCTGCACTGGCAGCGCATGGATTCCTCTTTGCTTTATCTCTGAAATGGCAAAATAAGAGAGATATAGAGATAGAACGATGGAAACAGAGATTGGAGGAAAGCCGAGAGAAAGGGACATATGAGGTGGGGTGGGGGAGAAAGTGGTGGAGTTTAGAGAAAAACATTGAGTTGTAAAGAGGGAGAAAAATGGAAAGCATGACAAAAAAATTGAGAATTACCACAGAGAGCCCAGACTGAAAACACCTTGCCTTGTATAGCTCTGCAGCTGCATGCTTAGTTTAGTTGCAGCATGGAACTGGTAATAGTAGTGCTGGGCAGGGTGCACAGCCAGCACCACACAGAGCACTACCAGCCTGGGCCGGTCTCTTACCCAGGGGTCACAGTGGGGGATCAGGGGCTTACGAGGGACCATTCTTGGGCACATGGTGGAAAGTTGGAAAGGCCACAGCAACAAAACAATAACTTATTCCTCTGGCTCTGGCTGATGATACGGAAATGCCCTCCCCTCCAGGTTTGCTGTATCTCTGCAGCTGTCTGTCTCTGCGTGTATCTGTCTGTCTGCCTGGAGTCTCTGGCTAGGATCAACAGATTATCAGATGAGTCAGTGTGAAATAGTTTGACTCTATTCAATGTTCTGCTAATCCAACTAGAGTCCAATAGGCCTGTCCCACAGATAGATGCACTGCAGGGACCATACTGAGGGAGAGGACAGGAGCGGAGAGGAGAGAGGGGAGTGAATGAAAGGGGGATAGGAAAGGGAAAAGTTGGGGGAGAATAGGAAAGGGAAGGAGGGAGAGGAGATCATAGAGAAAGGATAAGAGAGGGGAGATTCGTGGAGGGGGGGGTGTTGGAGAGAGGATAGTAGGGAGAAACAAGCAGAGTGGAGAGCTCTTATCTCTGAGCCCAACTCCCTATAGCTCTCACTGTGCTAAATTTGACCTTTATCATACACAGAAAATGTGAGGGTGTTAAAAAATCTTGGTGTTAAAAAAGTGGTAAAAGTGTTGTGTTATGAGGGTGTTGATTCTAGTGGGGTTAACACAAGTGGGATTGAAATTGACACCACCTGCAGTGAATAAACTAAGTGTTATTTGAATCACAGTGGAATCAACACCACATGGTGTTGTTGTTACTTGAATGTGTTTACTTAATTTCCGTTAACTCTTTCAGAGTGAAAAAGACATTGGAAGGGCCTGGAATATTTTGTCTTAATATCAATGTTTTTGCATGCACATTGATTGATTCGTTGATCTTATACTATACAAACATAAATAATATACATTTTTATAAACTATTCAAATCTGTAAGTGGTTAGACTTATTTTACCCGTTATTGAGATGGTTCTTCCAGTTTAGATAGTTTAGGTAGTCTAATTTCAGAATCTTCCCTGGCAGTCATTCTAATGGYAGATTGTGGGTGATTAAAAGTTCCAATTGTTGGATATCTGAACTGGCTGGATTTCAATAGGAATTACATTGCCTTCAGAAAGTGTTCATACCCCTTGACTTATTCCACATTTTGTTGTGTTAGTCTTTTTTTTCTTATCCATCTCCACACAATATCCCATAATGACAAAGAGAGAGCAAGTTTTTACAAAATCAAATACAGAAATATCTCATTTACATAAGTATTCACACCCCTGAGTCAATACTTTGTAGAATCACTTTCTGAAGGCACTGTATATTACACCTTGCAAGAGAGCATAATATGACTTGCCGATGTGGCCTGCAAACCAGGAGTTTCAGACCACTGTGTTAGGGTAAAACTAGGTTGTCAAAGTATGATATTGTCAAAAAAGGTCATTTATTGTCACGAATAATTACATTTTTATGATAAAATATTAACTTAGGCACTCACCTGGTGAAGGCTACAGGACTGAAAGCCATCGAATGCAAAAAATAATCTCTCTGTCACTAGCAAACACTGTTATTGCTGGTACTGGTACCTAGAAAATTCTCTCAAAAGGCAGCCTGGGAAATATTATAAAAATAAGGCGTAACCACAGGTGTTAGCATCAGCTCTAATAAAGAGGTAATTTAAGTTGGAATTTGCAACACCCATGGTGTTAGGGACCCTACACCCTTGAGGTGCTAGTTTATCAACACTTTGAAAAGTGTTAATTGAATACTATTTTGGTGGGTCACAAATACACACTAAGAAAGTGTTAAATGGAACACTGTCGGTGTTTAAAATTCAGATCTCAAATGTTCTGTGTAGGAGCTTATAGAATGCACCCACTTGGATTGTGTTCAGTACTAAACTATATACAGTGCAAAAATGTCAGTGTACAGTGCTTCACTGTGTGTATACATGTACATGTTTGACACTGCATGATACTCTGCCCCCTGATGTGCACAGTCTAATCTCAGAGTGTACAGTACAGATAGTTGTGCCCCAGCTAGAGAGCAGAGGAGCCCTGCTAAATCCCTTGTTTACCAACGCAGGAGCAGTCAGCACTTTTCTCTAATAGCCCTCTAAACACACCCCCAGTGGAGAGAGAGAGCGTTTCCCCCAACTCTATAACCTAGCCTGCCCGTACAGCACTGGACAAGCCACGGCAGTGAGATTGATGTCTCTTACCTCCACTACGTCCACGTTAGTAGCAAGAAGCGGAAATGTCCTGCACGGCCAGTAGGAAAGGCTCAGTTCATCAAAGAGAAGTGTGAAGCTGGCAGAGAGCAGTGAGGCGCTACAAGCTCAGTAAAACACACCTGAGTTAAGGCTTCAGAGTGTTCCATTCCTCTATCACACTCTCCTTTCTGTGTCCGACTAGAGACTTGGACTGGGCTCTCTGGACGTTCTCTTGTAAGAGTTGAGTGTGAGCATGATTGTACGACTCTCTGACCGTTGGCAGTCATAACTCAGGGCTGATGCTCCTCCCCTGTGTTTAAGAGGCTAGTTCCATTCCCCCTGCATTAGACTGATATGATTTACACCAGCACAGCACGGCTCAGGTCGGAGTGGGAACTTTATCTGAACATAAATCACCTGCTACCTGCCTACAAGGGCCTCAGGGAGGAGAGGGACGAAGACAGCACTTCACAACTAATACACCAGGGAGACGGTAGGACCAACGCTGGAGATGAGAAGGCAGGTACAGGGAGTTTAATATATCACAGACATTAAACAGGACAGGACAGGCATCGGCACTGTGTAACATAACGACATACGAACATTAATCCTGAAGCACGGAACAGAGCTTGGAACAGACAGATATAGGGAGGTAGTGACACAGGTGATTGAGTCCAGGTAAGTCCAATAATGCTGATGCGCGTGACAGGGGAAGGCAGGTGTTGCCTAATGATGGTAGCAGGAGTGAGTAACGCTGGGGAGTCTGGTGCCTTCGAGTGCCAGAAGGGGGAGCGGGAGCAGGTGTGACAAGCAACAGGGTTGACCTTATTTTTAACCTTAATATGAATCACTAAATA
>NC_036855.1:61827036-61833254 GCF_002910315.2 Salvelinus sp. IW2-2015
AGGAGAAGGAGAGAGGGGGGAGAAGTGGAAGGAGAGAGGGGAGAGAAGGTGGAATGGGGGGGAGGAAGGAGGAGGTTGAAGAGCGGCCGGGCGCGGGGATTGCAACCCGCGAAGCACGAGCCGACGGAGGAGTGGACCCACGCGCGAGCGCCACACGACGCAGCAACAACAGTGCACAGGGCTTCGCTCCACAAAATCAAGTCTTCCTCTGCGGAGCGCTTGGTCCAGTGCACTTCCGGGTTACGTGTTTCACATCCCTGGTGGCGGGACAATTTGTTTTTATTTTTTACATTCTTCACTGAAGAGCACATGTGCCAACTTAATAAAACATGTTTTCCCATCCTCAAGGGGTCAATTAAAAAAAATACGTATAGAATACTATATTAAGTTCCAAATAAAGTAACAGGGTTGACCTTACCAGGAGTTAACGACTTAATCGTAAATATCAGTATAAATGGGAAGCTTGGGCTGCAAAGGGATGGGCAATTAAGCATGGTTCACAATATAAATCTGTTAAAACATTTCTAGCCTGTCTATAGGTTAACAGGGTGACGTTGTTTATGCTCGACCGCAGTCAGTTTTCCACCACAAAACAACCAGACAATGCGTTCAAAAGAAGTAGAACCCCAGCTCACCTGCTTTTACACTAGGATTGGCTATTAGATGTTCAATGTTTATTTAGATTTCTTCTCTCAGGAATAGTTTCCATTATTAAAACAATAAAAAATTCATGCAAACGGTAAGACCAACGCATTGCGAGTATTGAGAGCAGTTACAGGGAGTTTAAGTATATCACAGACAGTGAGAGACAGATGCGAACCTGTTTTTCCTGAAGGAGAGGAACACTTCCCATGCGATCTTGAGCGCATCCACTATGAGACTGTAGGTCATGTGACTTATCGGAGTACATGGACGTTTTCGAACTTAATCCTGAAGCACGGACAGAGCTTGGGAACAGACAGATATAGGGATTCGATTTTATTAATTGTTTCGGGTACTGAGTCTGACCATCCGGTTGATTGAGTCCAGGGTAGTCCAGATTAAATTTCTCTACATGAAATAAATAATACTCTTCAGAAATGACTTTGTCAAAGCAACAAAATAACTAGGGGTTCATCCCCACCCCTGTTTCAGTCAGAATCTGAGGAATAGGGCTGGAGAAATGGAACCACTCTCAAATTCATAGACAGAGCTATGGAAGTAAGGACTGACCATGATATCAAAACTATAAACTCAGCAAAAAAAGAAACGGCCCTTTTTCAGGACCCTGTCTTTCAAAGATAATTCGTAAAAATCCAAATAACTTCACAGATCTTCATTGTAAAGGGTTTAAACACTGTTTCCCATGCTTGTTCAATGAAGCATAAACAATGAATGAACATGCACCTGTGGAACGGTCGTTAAGACACTAACAGCTTACAGACGGTAGGCAATTAAAGGTCACAGTTATGAAACCATAGGACACTAAAGAGACCTTTCTACTGACTCTGAAAAACACCAAAAGAAAGATGCCCAGGGTCCCTGCTCATCTGTGTGAACATGCCTTAGGCATGCTGCAAGGAGGCATGAGGACTTCAGATGTGGCCAGGGCAATAAATTGCAATGTCCATACTGTGAGACACCTAAGACAGCACTACAGAGAGACAGGACGGACAGCTGATCGTCCTCGCAGTGGCAGACCACGTGTAACCACACCTGCACAGGATCGGTACATCCGAACATCACACCTGCGGGACAGGTACAGGATGATGGCAACAACAACTGCCCGAGTTACACCAGGAACGCACAATCCCTCCATCAGTGCTCAGACTGTCCGCAATAGGCTGAGAGAGGCTGGACTGAGGGCTTGTAGGCCTGTTGTAAGGCAGGTCCTCACCAGATATCACCGGCAACAACGTTGCCTATGGGCACAAACCCACCGTCGCTGGACCAGACAGGACTGGCAAAAAGTGCTCTTCACTGACGAGTCGTGGTTTTGTCTAACCAGGGGTGTTGGTCGGATTTGCGTTTATCGTCGAAGGAATGAGCGTTACACCGAGGCCTGTACTCTGGAGCAGGATCGATTTGAAGGTGGAGGGTCCGTCATGGTCTGGGGTGGTGTGTCACAGCATCACCGGACTGAGCTTGTTGTCATTGCAGGCAATCTCAACGCTGTGCATTACAGGGAAGACATCCCCCTCCCTCATGTGGTACCCTTCATGCAGGCTCATCCTGACATGACCCTCCAGCATGACAATGTCACCAGTCATACTGCTCGTTCTGTGCGTGATTTCCTGCAAGACAGGAATGTCAGTATTCTGTCATGGCCAGCGAAGAGCCCGGATCTCAATCACATTGAGCACGTCTGGGACCTGTTGGATCGGAGGGTGAGGGCTAGGGCCATTCCCCCCCAGAAATGTCCGGGAACATGCAGGTGCCTTGGTGGAAGAGGGGGGTAACATCTCACAGCAAGAACTGGCAAATTTGGTGCAGTCCATGAGGAGGAGATGCACTGCAGTACTTAATGCAGCTGGGGGCCACACCAGATACTGACTGTTACTTTTGATTTAGACTTTTGATTTTGGACATTATTCTATTTCTGTTAGTCACATGTCTGTGAGACTTGTTCAGTTTATGTCTCAGTTGTTGAATCTTGTTATGTTCATACAAATATTTACACATGTTAAGTTTGCTGAAAATAAATGCAGTTAACAGTGAGAGGACATTTCTTTTTTTGCTGAGTTTAGTTTTAACTATGTTTTGAGGCTGTATAGTGTGTGTTTACATTAATTTGTTTACAAACATTGGAGTGAAAAAGCTTATATTTTGGGTTCTGATGGGGTATGACAGTTGAACTAAGCTCATGAGGCATTTATAAATTATATTCATCAATATGGGAACATTTCATTAATCCAGAAGTCCCAAAATGGATGAAGCAACTACAGATTGCCCCTTTGTCTTAAATCTTCCTAGATGTGCACAACGGTGCACAAAGTGAAATGTCAAATGCTGAATTTTGGCATTTTAGCAAGTCTTTATTCATAAAAAAATCATATTTATTGAATTATCCATGTGGTCTATATTTAAGGGGACTTTATTTAATATAACAGTATTTTACAATTCAATATTGGGGCACAATTGGTACTTAAAATATCAAACGGACGCAAAAGGATCTCATTTCATGAAACGACCCAGAACAGCAGAACATTATTACGCTGAAATCAGTCTTCTGTGGTTTCTGACCCATCCCCCCTGCCGTGTGATTGGGCAAAATGCCCTCTGACCCTTCCCCCTCTCGTGTGATTGGGCAGAGGGGGCAGATTGGGCTTGGCGGCTCTCTGGAATAGATAAATATGTGTTCTGTCTGGCCCATTGCCCCACTCCCCAGCCAGATGAGCAATTAACCATCACAGTGAAAACCATAGAGAGAGGGAATAAGAGGAAAAGGGAGGGGAGAGAGGGAAAGGGGGAAGAACGTGAGAAAGCATACGTGCGTACGTGTGTGCATTTGTTCGTGAGCTGCAATCCATCCTGTGGATGACGTGGGACTGTGCTCACTCTTCTCTGGGGCTCGTCAAACACAGATCAATATGAACACTTGACACACACCATTACACGGATGACGACAAACTACTGGGACAGAATGAGGGGAGGATATTTATGAGAGTGTTTGATTCTAGGGGAGTTGGAGTGAGAGTAAGTAAGGTTGTGTCCTTATGCCATGGGATGACTTGGCTGTTTTATGGAGAGAGTAGATGAGGGCGCATGTTCCTCCCTAGGCTAATCCCCTAAGAGCAATGAGCACATACTCATGAGGCCAGTTTCCTGATCAAAGGGA
The DNA here is from genome assembly GCF_002910315.2 of Salvelinus sp. IW2-2015. Taxonomy (NCBI): domain Eukaryota; kingdom Metazoa; phylum Chordata; class Actinopteri; order Salmoniformes; family Salmonidae; genus Salvelinus; species Salvelinus sp. IW2-2015. The sequence goes on from NC_036855.1 coordinate 61,830,854, forward strand.
TTGATGATCATGGCATCCTGTTTATATCAACATATAGTGTATGTGGGGATGTGTGAATATACACTGTGTGTTGACAGGGGGAAGTATAAATGCTTACCACAGACAGCACCTCCACCTTCCACATCTGCACTTGCGCACAYACACACATACACACACACGCTATCCGACCAGCAAGGTGAGATGATTTGTAGCCAGCCATGTCTAATGGATTGCCGGGGCACTCGAGAAATTATGAAAATAAATTAATTAGCCTTTAGCGACCCCGCTGTCCATTTGGCTGTCCCTGCACTGCTTTTCAACACACCACACACACACACACACACACACACACACACCAACACCACACACACACACACACACACACACACACACACACACACACACACACACACACACCACACACACACACACACCACACACACACCACACACACACACACACACACCACACACACACACACCACACACACACACACATACACATACACTTCACTGAGCTGCCACTCTCTCTCTCAATACGTTTCACTCACAAACTCAGAGACCATTATGTAATTAAAGAGAACCAGCGTGTGATTGGTTTACTCAAGGTGATGCTGTTGCTGGTTGAGTATTGCTGAGCGATTAACAGAATTGTCAGTCATTTTTTGTTTTATAAACAACTTATTGACCAACGTTGGCTCAGTTATTAGAATTCCATTTTGTTCGTTTTTTTTCTGTGAGCTCAATGCTCATTTTCTCTAGAAATAAATCAGATCAGCCCGAACTGCAATGGAGTAGGGAGTTGTAGTTTCCAACAGGCCAATATTCTACTAGTTTGGCGCAGAACACGTGGTAATTAACTCCAATGACCACAATCCCTTGCGTGCCTACTTGTCCGATCTATGCGTGAGCGCAAAGACACGGAGAGAAGAGACAGAAGAACGTGTGATCGAGAGAGATAGAGAGCAGTTGCTTCACGAGGTATCTCTCTCTGAAAATACATGATCTAAGTGATTGATAGTTAGTATTCAGCAGTCATAAAATGATGCCTTATTAACTTTGAAGAACTACTAAAATAGTGATTTTGTCAGACAGCATAGGCAGCAGCTCTATAGAGCTATAAATACCCTTGCGACAGGGGGAATGGAAGCTTATTGTGTGCAAGGGCACCTTGCTTTGTCAATGCAACCAAGCTTCCATTCCAGAGACCATTATGTCATTAAAGAGACAATCCAGAGTGTGATTGGTTTACTCCAGGTGGTTGTGTTGCTGGATGAGTAGTGCTGAGTAATAAACCAACATTTTACTAGGTATCTCTTTCTGAAAATACATGATATAAGGGATTGATAGTTTATATTCAGCATTCATAAAAGTACGCCTTATTTACTTTGAAGGAAAAAAACGGGAAAAAACTCCAAAATAGTGATTTTGTCAGACAGCATAGGCAGCAGCTCTATAGAGATGAGAGGATGACTTGGAATTAAATAATAAAGTCATCAAATAAAACAAATGTAATATACACAAATAAAATATTTTATTAAAGTAAAGTGAATAAATTATAAGTAGTAATTGTCATGTACTACCATCATGGGACTTGTTTTATTATCTGTTGTTACAGCATTCAACCCACATAATTAATTAATTAATGAAAAAGTGTAATTAATGAAAAAAATTATCATGTGAAACCGAAATTTTTAGAATCGAACCGAAACCAAACCGACCTCAAAAAGCACTAATCGCTCAACATTATGGTCGAGAGATGTGCTGTGGTTCTAATAGATTCTGTTTATGTCTAGCGCTATTCAAACTTTTTCAGCGGGGACCCCATTTTACCGTCAGATTTTCTGGGGACCCCATTTTTCCCCAAAGAAATTCTAGTGATCCCACGCCAAATCTAACCTTAAACCTTAAGACCTTAAAATTGGTACATTTCGAATTTTACATCAACAAATAACCTTCAATTCATTGCATTAAAAATATATTTAAAAAATTGGCTACCCCATTGAAGTTCCCCCACGACCCCACTAGGGGAATAACACTGATTTATGGTCTCACAGCAGTCGTTTTGATCATGGTGACCATTCTGGAGCCGGGAATCAGTCTTTTCACCAGGCAGGTGGTGTTGCAATCACAATGCCTCTCCGGAGTGCTCGGCTAAAAGGATGATGATACTGTAATGCACTATGCGGTCTATGTTTCCAAACTGCAGAAAGGCACTAATACCTGACATGTCTGTCTGTTTGTCTCAGACTTGGTTGAAGAGTTTAGCCACTCTAATAACAGAAGATGGCTTGGATATGGAAGAGGAAATGGAAATTGTTTTCTGTCCTGACTCTCTCTCTCTCCTCCCAGTGCTAAATGACACAGATTACCAACTAGAACATTGCTGCAGGGAGAGAAAATGATAGAGAAAAAGAGGGAGA
>NC_036855.1:61837534-61894533 GCF_002910315.2 Salvelinus sp. IW2-2015
TGGGGATGGTGTGAATATACACTGTGTGTTGACAGGGGAAGTATAAATGCTTACCACAGACAGCACCTCCACCTTCCACATCTGCACTTGCGCACACACACACCATAACACACGCTATCCGACCAGCAAGGTGAGATGATTTGTAGCCAGCCATGTCTAATGGATTGCCGGGGCACTCGAGAAATTATGAAAATAAATTAATTAGCCTTTGCGACCCCGCTGTCCATTTGGCTGTCCTGCACTGCCTTTTCACACACACACACACACACACACACACACACACACACACACACACACACACACCACACACACACACACACACACACACACACACACACACACACACACACACACACCACACACACACACACACACACACACACACCCATCACATACAAACTTCACTGAGCTGCCACTTCTCTCTCTCAACATAGTTCCACTCAAAACTCAGAGACCATTATGTAATTAAAGAGAACCAGCGTGTGATTGGTTTACTCAAGGTGGTGCTGTTGCTGGTTGAGTATTGTGAGCGATTAACAGAATTGTCAGTCATTTTTTGTTTTATAACACTTATGCCAACTTGGTCAGTTATTAGAATTCCATTTTGTTCGTTTTTTTCTGTGAGCTCAATGCGTCATTTTCTCTAGAAAATCAGATCAAGCCCGAACTGCAATGGAGTAGGAGTTTAGTTTCCAACAGGCCAATATTCTACTAGTTTGGCGCAGAACAGTGGTAATTAACTCCAATGACCCCAATCCCTTGCGTGCCTACTTGTCCGATCTATGCGTGAGCGAAAGACAGGAGAGAAGAGACAGAAGAACGTGTGATCGAGAGAGATAGAGAGCAGTTGCTTCACGAGGTATCTCTTCTGAAATACATGATCTAAGTGATTGATAGTTAGTATTCAGCAGTCATAAAATATGCCTTATTAACTTTGAAGAACTACTAAAATAGTGATTTTGTCAGACAGATAGGCAGCAGCTCTATAGAGCTATAAATACCCTTGCGACAGGGGGAATGGAAGCTTATTGTGTGCAAGGGCACCTTGCTTTGTCATGCAACCAAGCTTCCATTCCAGAGACCATTATGTCATTAAAGGACAATCCAGAGTGTGATTGGTTACTCTCAGGTGGTTTGTTGCTGTGATAAGTGCTGAGTAATAAACCAACATTTTACTAGGTATCTCTTTCTGAAAATACATGATATAAGGGATTGATAGTTTATTCAGATTCATAAAAGTACGCTTATTTACTTTGAAGGAAAAAAACGGGAAAAAATGCCCAATAAAATAGTGGTTTTGTCAGACAGCATAGGCAGCAGCTCTATAGAGATGAGATGATGACTTGGAATTAAATAACAAAGTCATCAAATAAAACAAATGTAATATACACAACTGAAATAKTTTTAGTAAAGTAATGTGAATAAATGATGGTTAATAAGTGATAAGCAGTAATTGGCCATCACTACCATCATGGGACTTGTTTTATTATCTGTTGTTACAGCATTCAACCCACATAACGCATAGTGCAATTAATGAAAAAAAWTATAATTTGAAACCGAAATCAAAAACGGTGATTTTTTTCTCTTCATAGAATCGAACCAAAACCGAACCGACCTCAAAAAGCACTAATCGCTCAACATTATGGTCGAGAGATGTGCTGTGGTTCTAATAGATACTGTTTATGTCTCGTGGTATTCAAACTTTTTCAGCGGGGACCCCATTTTTCTGCCAGAATTTCTGGGGACCCCATTTCCCCCCTCAAAATGCCTAGTGATCCCACCCCACGCCAAATCTAACCTTAAACCTTAAAACCTTAAAATTGGTACATTWAAAATTTTACATCAACAAATAACCTTCAGTTCATTGCATTAAAAAATATATAAAAAATTGGCTACCCCATTGAAGTTCCCCCGCGACCCCACTAGGAGAATACCACTGACTTATGGTCTCACAGCAGTCATTTTGGTCATGGTGACCATTCTGGAGCAGGGAATCTGTCTTTTCACCAGGCAGGTGGTGTTGCAATCACAATGCCTCTCCGGAGTGCTCGGCTAAAAGGATGATGATACTGTAATGCACTATGTTTCCAAACTGCAGAAAGGCACTAATACCTGACATGTCTGTCTGCTTGTCTCAGACTTGGTTGAAGAGTTTAGCCACTCTAATAACAGAAGATGGCTTGGATAATGGAAGAGGAAATGGAAATTGTTTTCTGTTCTGACTCTCTCTCTCTCCTCCCAGTGCTAAATGACACAGATTACCAACTAGAACATTGCTGCAGGGAGAGAAAATGATAGAGAAAAAGAGGGAGAAAGRGAGTTAGAGTGAGTCAGTCTGTCTTAGTTTTCCTGCTGTGAGAGTTTGGCAAATAGTTGTTATTTTCTCTGTTTTCCGCTCGAGTTCCCCATTAGGACACAGAGCCCCTCATCTGTGCCGGGGACCATGGGGCTGTTCTCTCTCCCGATTGCTCACTCCGYCTCTYCTCCCTGCCTGAGCACAGAACTTCTRTTGGCCGCCAGATYTGTTAGCTCATGGTGTTCTGCTGAGYGCAGGGAATCTGTGGGTAGAGGTTGAGAGGTTGTGTTCAGTTGGGTCCTATTAGCAGACTGAGTGGAGAGGTTCTGTTTGAGTTCAGTTTCAATGGTGGCTAAGTAGAACGGTTTTGTCAGKGTCTTGGAACTGGCTAWGTAGAGTGGTTTTGTTTTGGTTCAGTAGTACAACGCACATAAACCCTAATCCACACAGCCAACCCCGCACTGTGCAGACCCACACACACATTTGGACATGGAAAGAAACCTTCAACCAGAGTGTGCTCCCCTRCAGAGGACTGMGTTTCCATCATGTTAAATAGGGATAGCTGGAAACATAGATGTCTACCATTTCACATGAAAGGCCTACYGRYATTTAGAATAACAGAAGGCTTTCTGCAAAYTGATCAGACCTYGAGCTAAATCATAAAACACAGTTGGGGAAGAGCGTGATGAGRYGTAAATGTTKACACTTATTACAGATTATTTGAAGCTGKCARAATMTGGAGCTCAGAAAAWCCAACTGTCTTCAGASGAGGGGAGAAAACCAGAAACAGTTTGGCTGCGGGTAGCTGGAGGAGAATTCATTAGGAATTCACACACACCTCAGGTACACAAACACACACTTTTATACCAACACTGCTAGCTATCTCAACACTTCAGRGACAGSGTTGCTACATTCTGAWTCACATTTACATACAGAGTGAGCGAGAGAAAGTGTKTGTGTATGTGTGTGCAGCACATCTGTCTGTGTGTCTGYRCTCATGCWTGTGTGTACTGTATGTTTTTAGCTGTGAAAAAGTGTTAGTTTTAGTCTCCTGCTGTACTTCCTGACATGTTTACTGATACATCACTTTCCTCCAGTCAACAGCATGATTACAGCACTGAGACTCACCAGCCCCCTGCAGAGACAGATAGGACAGAGGGGCTTTAGGTGTGTGTGTGTGTGTGTGCGTGCGTGCGTGCGTGCGTGCGTGCGTGCGTGCATGGACGTGATGAGAGTGTGTTATGTGTCTGTCATTCATCTGTGTGTGTACGTGGGTGTGATTTTGTGTGTGTGTCATCTGTATGTCATGTGTCTGTGTGTGTCTGTGTGTGTCTGGTTTGATCCATCTGTTTGAGAGTCTCTGATGAACCCATGTACTGTATGCTACTCACTTTGAGGTGATCATGTATTAGATTCAGTAGAGGCTATGCTGATGGTTCTATTTATACAGTGTATTAATATATGTGTAATAAATAGGAATTAGTATGGGTACATGAGTCACCTTTCAGGCACCTATAAATACACTGCTTCTCTATGGTTGAAAGTTTTACAGAAAGCAAAAGTGGAGGGTGTTTGCTGATAATGTCTATGTGTGTGCGCGCATGTGTGTGTGTGTATGCTTGTGCGTGCGTACTTACATGCGTGTGTGTGTGGACTTTAGGGCTGGGGTATCAGTGTCCAGGCAGGGATTAAACACACAGAGAAATGCTGAGCTCTATTTAACTACACACCAGGGTATGAGCTACTTACCATCAGGCTTAGTGTCACTCCTCTCTCTGCCCTGGTCCTCTCTACACACCAAACCGTACAGGGTAATCTATAAACTACAACCTACAGCAAACTCTGCCCATATATTGTAGGCAAAGGTGTGAGCAAGTTGAGTCTAATCAAACACACACAGAGATGCACAAACACACACACACAGGCACATACACAGATGGGTGCATACACACACACACACACACACACACACACACACACACACACACACACACACACAACACCACACACACACACACACACACACACACACACACACACACACACACACACACACACACCACACACACAACACACACAACACACACACACCACACACACACACACACACACACACACACACACTGCACAGTCCAACTTCACAGTAAATGAGCTGGAATATGTAGAAGACATAGAGTGCGCAGCCTGTGGTCATTGGTGCATAACACAGGACAATTTCTATGGATTTTCCCACCTTGTGGTGCTGTGGCACAACAAATCCATGTCTTTTTTCCAGCTGGCTAGAAATCATGAATAGCATATTCCTTCCAGTTGCCAGAGCCCTGCTCTAACTATGTACACACTATTCCAGCAGCCTGCTTACAGAGTGAAATATCTCTGATGGCACAGTATATTTAGCTCACCTAATAAGGAACAGATCTGAAAGGCTGCTTGTATCGAGATAGATGTTGTTTGATCTCTCAGTTTTTCATCAGCCTCTGCTTTCACAGAGGATGATTGTATTTGTGTGTGTGTGTGTGTGTGGTTGTGTTGTGTGGTGTTGTGTGTGTGTGTGTGTGTGTGTGTTTGTGTGTGTGGTGTGTGTGTGTGTGTGTGTGTGTGTTGTGTGTGTGTGTGTGTGTGGTGTGGTGTGTGTGTGTGTGTGTGTTGTGTGCGTGCATGTGTTGTCAGTAACACCTCTGTCAGTCAGCTGTGAAGACAGTTGTGAGCCTTTGTGTCAGGCCACTGTCAACTCACTCTCTCTCCCCACCCCCCCCTCTCTCTATCCCCTCTTCTCTCTCTCCCCCTCCTCTCTCTCTCCATCCCCCCCTCCTCTCTCTATCACCCTCTCTCTCTCTCTCTCTCTCTCTCCATCCTTCCCTCCCCTCCCCCTCCTCTCTCTGCAGATCTGACTATGACCTGGACTATGAGTGCTATCAGGAGGACCTCTATGACAGGTACTGTCAGCCCGCCTCTGCACCGCACCTCTCACACAAACCCTGAATGTTCAGAGTCGGACAGAGGAAAAGTCTTAAAACACACACTTAACCCTCCTTGTCTCCCTGTCTCCTGCTGGCCCTCTCCTCCTCCCCCTCCCCCTGCCTGTCACTGAGCTGTCAGTCATGTGTCTTTGCTAACAGAGCTGCCTGCACTGCCCACTAATTGTACCTTGTAAATCTTCACTCCACTCAGCCTGGCAGGTGTTTGAGGACACACATATGAATGAACAAACACACACACATACTGTACACATAGACAAACACACACACACACATACATCCTGTGCACAAACCACACCTTTCAAGTGTACCACACCACACACACACACACACACACACACCCACACACACACACACACACACACACCACACACACACACACACACACACACACACACACACACACACACCACACACACACACACACACACCACACAACACACACACACACACCACACACACACACACACACACACACAAGACAAACACTCCCAAACACACACATCAACACACAGGGAGCTGATATGTGCTGCTGTGGCCTTATTACGGAATCCAGCTCAGTTGTAAGCACTCTGACCTAGCTGAGGCACTCTAATAATTATGAGTCAGCTTAAACTGTTCTAAGTGCAGCAGCTTATATTACAAGTTCCATTAAAGCTCAGGTTAGTTTTCTGTGGCTCACAGCAGAGGTTGGGCCATGGGTCAGGGAGGCTACATTACAGTAACTGAAGCATATAGAGAATTAATTGTAGGCTTCAAAACTGCCATAAAGTTCCTGTTCACTTTCCGGGGGTACAGTACTGTAGATGGTACTGTGTTTTGACATGGAGCTGTGGAGTGTTTTCGCTACAGCTCCAGCCAAGAGATCATGACCTCAGTTCAGATTCCAAGACAGAATTTGACAGCCAGTCCGGTTCAACACAATTAATTCAAGTTTAGTGCGGCCCTACCCAGGTCACAGTTCAATCCCGTTCAGTCCACTCCAGTCTTGCTCAATGCCTTTGTCTGATGATCTCTGATCTCGTCGGATTCCGTCCATATCAGTCCGGTTTAGTCCAGTTCAGCATGGCTTAACCCAGGTCAGTCCTGTTCAGTCTGACTCAGTTGTGCCAAGTCCAGTTAAGTCTGATTCTTTCTGGTTCAGCATGGCTCAACCCAAGTCCGTCATGTTCAGTCTGACTCAGTTATGCCAAGTCCAGTTGAGTCCGGTTCTGTCTGGTTCGTCACCCAGGTCAGTCACTCAGGTAATTGCTGTGGGAGCTCTCCACCCCCCTCAGGCACACTGAAGGTGACACGGCTCATTCATAAACACAGCACTCAGCACATTTGAATAAAGAGTGCTCTCTCTCTCTCTCTCACACACAACACACACACACACACTGAACAACCTTGTTGTCCTCTGTGTGAATGCACTCAGAGGCAGTCAGATGCTGTAGATGTAGTTATGCACAGAAGAGTTGAGGACGTCCTCTATGTTTATGTTTCTATCTTCAGTTTAAACAAACATGCAGAAAGAAAATAAAATAAGATGTAAGGAGGGTGGTTAGAGAAACAGGCTGTCCAACATAGAGATTACAACTCCACCTCCCTTTATCTCTCTCTCGCACACACACACACACACACACACATACAGTATTGTACAGCTAACCTTGTGAAGACACACAATTCTCTCCCATTCAAAATCCTATTTTCCCTAACCCCTAACCTAACCATAACCCTAACCCTAACCCTAACCCGTACTCTTACCCTAAACCTAACCTTAACCGAAAAACCTAACCTTAGTCCTAACCCTAAACCTTAGCTCCTAACCCTAACCCTAAAACTAACCATAGCTCCTAACCCTTAACATAATTCTAACCCCCTAGAAATAGCATTTGACCTCGTGGGGACTAACAAAATGTCCCCAGTTGGTCAAATTTTTGTTGGTTTACTATTCTTGTGGGGACTTCTAGTTAAACATGTCCAACCACCACACACACACACACACACACACACACACACACACACACACCACACACACCACCACACACACACACACCACACACACACACACACACACACACACACACACACACCACACACACACACACACACACACACGCACGCGCACAACACAGTCACTGTAGCTGTGAGTTGACACTGTCATCTTTTCTTTGCATTTTGTTGTTTTGCCGCGCTCTGCATTTTTCTGTCTTCACACAGGAAAAAACCCTCACCACTGATTTTCAATTTGCTTCAAACACGGTACATGATTTTGCCCTACGTGGCTGGCTAGCTCCATCGACAGCGTGTGTGTGTTAGTGTGTGTGTGTGCGTGTGTGTCTGTACATCTGTTTGTGTGCATATGAGAAAATGTCTGCCTCTACACACAGATAACAGCTCTAGCAGAGACAAAGACTCTTTTATAATCTCTCTTCTAATCCACACACACACACTTACACAGACACTTACACACTCTCGCTCTGTTTTCTCTAATCCTCACACATCCACAGTCTCTCGTTGTCTGTTTCACGAGCTCCTATTCTCTGAAACTACACTTCAAAGTCGATGTAGCAGCACACTGCAAACTCCACTAAAGGACTTTAAACTCCCATAAGTCTTTAGTCTCCCAGCGTCTCTGCTGAACGGCAACGGTCGCAGCCCTCTCACTACATTGGTGGCCGGTTGATATACTTCATGCACAGTGAGGTGGCTGTATCTGGTTATATACTGGAAATACATTCTCCTGAGACAGGGGAACTGAAGTGTGAGATAGATTTCAGTAAAAGGGTAACACACGTTCCTCAACTGAACACTAAAGTCTTGTCTCTCTCAGCGACATACAGCTCAATCACTGAACCCAAACTTACATCACACCACAAGGCTTCCCGACTGGCATCCTGTTTGCAGCTGGTTTAAAGTGTGTTTCTCTCTCCTCAGYAGTCTGCCTGGAGCCTTACTGCAGAGAGGGTGGCTATCTCCACACAGCCCTGACTGTGTAAAGGCCACTCAGGCTTACATAGGACATGTAAATAAACAATAACCAAATCTGTCCATGAGTCTCTGAGCCCTGCTCTGCTGTAGGCTACACTCAGGGCACAGGAGAACAGGGCTATGGTTCCTGGGGTGGGTGTTTGGTTGTGCAGGATCTTCTTGGTGTGTATGGAGGGTGATGTGTCCTTCTCTGTCTCTCTCTCTTACTTTCTGTTTTGCTCCAACCCTCCTTTTCCCCCTCCTCCTCCCTCCTCTCTCTCCGTTTTTAAGAGCTGGARCCAGTGCCCAGGTCTCTGTCTGTCTGGCTCTCAGCCCTAATGGCTCTCTGATGCTGTAAGCAGATACCATATGAAAGGCATTCAGGTTGGAATGTGACTCAGTCTGACTCAGTCAGTCTCGCAGGATTTAATTAGGTGGCAGAGCTTATTAAGAGGTTAGGATGATAGCCAGCCCTTAGATAATGTAGACTGGAGCCAGGTAGGCAGTCCTGTACTTCATTTCAGAGTGGAAGACATTCATTAAAGCTGTGGTTATAGGGCCTACAGGTTAACATAGGTCCCAGTCAAGCTGAGACTAAATTGACTTACAGCCTATGGTTGTTATCTGATTGGAGTGCTGACTCCTGTAAAGTGTGTGGTGTGTGTGATTGGCTAGCTCTGACCCCTCGGAGGAATCTGATTTGCTGGCTGTGCTCCTGTGTCTTATTGGTTCGTTTTTAGCCTTTAACAGTAGGTTGACATGTGTCCTTCCCCCTGGCTGAACGCCACCTCTCTCTGTCACAGCCTCTGGCCTCTCCAATCCCACACACACGCACACACACACACACACTCTCCCATGTTTCTGTAACTGCTATATAGCAAGTGTGTGATACACTCTCTCCTGTCACCTGCTCCGCTGCGCTGCCAGAGAGCATTTGATTGGCCCTGACAGAACCAATTAGATTTAGCTATAGATGGGCATACGGAGCTAGGGGATGGGGGAACGAGGGAGGAGGGGGGACTGACAGTGGAGACTGATCCAAATCTAACTTCTGTCACATAGTAGATCTCTCCCCTTCTCCTCATCTCATCTCCATTCCCATTTCTCCTTCAATCCCTCCATACCTCGCCTCTCCTTCAGTATGTTCAGTCATTAGTAGTCATTACACTCATCAGTCATTTGTAGTTTGTTTGTGTTTTGTCACATGATGTGGTGAGACTTCCAAATCCAGTGGTACTGTTTTCCTGTAGGGTAATACTATAATGGTTGTGTGAGGAGTACCAGGGGTCTTCAACCTGTAGGGTAATACTATAATGGTTGTGTGAGGAGTACCAGGGGTCTTCAAAACCCTGTAGGGTAATAGTATAATGGTTGTGTGAGGAGTACCAGGGGTCTTTCAACTGTAGGGTAATACTATAATGGTTGTGTGAGGAGTTACCAGGGGTCTTCAACCTGTAGGGTAATAGCTATATGGTTGTGTGAGGAGTACCAGGGGTCTTCACCTGAAGGAGTAATACTATAAATGGTTGTGTGAGGAGTACCAGGGGTCTTCAACCTGTAGGGTAATAGTATAAATGGTTGTTGGTGAGGAGTTACCAGGGGTCTTCAACCTGCTCAACTTCATTTCCTCATTCCCTTCTGGATATCCCTTGCTCACTTATCAGATACTATTTCTTATTTTTTTTCACTTGTGTACACATTCTGTATGTGTGTGTATATTCCTCTGCTTGTCAGATCGTATTACACCTCTGTCAACCCTCTCCCTCTGTGTCCTTCATTATAAGAGACATACATTCACAAAACACACACACACACCCACGGACACATCCATCCAACCAGGTGGATCCATCCAACCACTGCCCTAACACGCAAACACACACACATGCTTGCTCACACACTCACTCACAAACATCCTGTCACTGTACTTTTCTGGTGTCAAATCACACATCTAGTCACACTGACAATACTACACAAAGTACTAGTAGTTGGATGACAGTGTGTGTGGATGTTTCCCTCTTCAGGATGTATGACTACCAGCGCGTGCCAGCTTCCCTACCTCCCCTGTCCCAGGGACCTAGCCTGGCCAAACGACCCCGCTCCTCCTCCACTTCCTCTGGGCACAGACGTAGCCGAGACAGGCCCCCCTCCAAGAGCTCCAGAGCCCACTCCACCAGCTCCAACAGGGCCAAGTGTGAGTGGCACACACACTCACACACACACACAGTCACACACTACACTCAAGATGGTTCTCTCATTACAACACTTCCATAGCAGCCTCTTTCCTTAATGGATCCTAGCCAATCAGGTCGCATTATTAGGCCAAATCAACAGAGCAGAACCAATAGGCAGTGTATATGCTGTTCTAATACCCACCCTCATCACCTTGATAGTCCTTATTACCAACACACTCACAGAAACTTGCCTTGGATCCTTTTCTTCCTTCTCTCCCCCTCTCTCATTCTCTATATCTCTCCTCCCCCCTCCCTCTCCCTCCCTCAACCTCTCCCTCCTTGTAGTGCGGATGGAGGAGCTGCAGGTCATTAAGAGGGAGCTGACTCTGATAAAGACACAGATTGACGGGCTGCTCGACAACCTGGACAGGATGGACACACAGAGGCGGGACCACACAGGTGAGACAACCAATCAGAAAGAGAGACAGGGGAGTGGACAGGTGAAACAGCAGTAAAGCATGATAGGGGAAGCCACAGTGTGTGCTTTCACCTGTACAGTTCTTTCGAATCAGTGCAGAAGAATGACAGTGAGAAGTACAGAGATGGCGAAAGAAGGCTTATAGGAGAATAAATACAAAGCCCTACATGGAAGTGTTGTAGCTGCTGCTGCCCTCATGTGGCCACATGGACAAACTGCATCTTTGTCCTTTCAACGACACACATACTGTACCGACAAATAAAAAAAGAAATGTGTTTGGGTGTGTGTGCCATCTCATCCTTTCTATCTATCTCTTATCTGTGCGCGTTGCCTTTGGGTGATTGACTGATCTCATCTTCATATTAATTTATTCCAGCGTAAATTACGATCCTCCTCCACTCAGTCCCCCACTCCTTCATCTCTCCTTTCTGTCTCCCCTCTCCCATTTCTCACTCTATCGCCACATCTCTCCCTCGTCCTGTCATTCTTGTTCTCTCCTCTCGTCTGTCAAATAGTGCATTGAAGTTGACCATCGATGGTTTAGATTGAAAGTGAGCACAGGCACACCAACACTAATCTGCCCTATAGAGGGAACTTAGTGAATGTTCACTCCTATTCACTCCCTCTCACGCCATGTTTTTTAGGGTCTCCCGTGAGGGAGGGCAGTTTGGCCGGGTCACCGTACCCCCCCTCCGCCAGCAGCGGTGACCGCTCCCCCTCCCCCCTGTCCCCCCCACGCCGCTGCATCCAGAGAGAGAGCCCCGAACTCGGGGAGGCCAGCGACGATGATCACACGGTAACTGGCTTGATGTCTGTGTGTGGAGAATATCTGAATGTGAGTGGGAGTGCTTTCTCCTTGTCTCAGAGCAACATGAGGACCTAAGCATGTCCTATGGATGGCTGTGATTTAGCAGTTGTCAGAGTGATTCGCCATGCAGCAGAAATAAAGTGCTTATCGCCACACACATACACACAGAAACACACACACACATACAAACAGAAACACACACACACACACAGAAACACACACACACATACACACAAAGAGAACAGTGACAAGAGCAACAAATCCATAGCCATCAGTCATTTTGAGTAATACAGACACATCAATAGCATGACACTTGAAGATCTCATTCTGGGTTCATCTCACCCACGCACAGTTCACACTCATAACTGACATGCAACTCAAACACACAAAGAAAATTTGAGAGTAAAAGCAAGAGAGCGAAAGAAAGAGAGATTGAAAATAGGACAAACGAAAGCAGGACAGGATGCTCTTACCCTGACAGATGAGTGGGTGTTTATATAGAAGACTATTATCCTCCAGACCTTCCTCATCACTGTGTATAATCACCCTGGAGAGGGGAGCCTTACCTGAACAAAACACTCTTTGGTGTTTTGACACACTGTTGCTGATTGAGTGTGTGTGTGTTACAGATGAATAACCACAGCTCTGACCCTGAGGACGAGATGTGAGGATGGAAACAGAGAAGAAACGGAGGAGCGCCAGACATAGAGGAAGAGAACATCTTGTCAAGAAGTTACCATGCCAACAACTGATTCAGAGGCCCCACTCCTGTCTAACCAACCAGTTACATTGTATTCTATATCCACATATACATCAACAGCACACATACAAGGACACACTGTAATTATAGTTTATCAGAAATCAAGTATCTCCCTTGGATATTCACCACTGAGATCAGCTTAAATTAACACACATTTTATATGTAGAGTGTAATTATTAACCAGAACAGGAAAGTGAAATAATTTCTATATTCATAATTTTCTTATGTTCTTTTTAGCCCGTCTTCATATTTTCCAGAAAAACATTCTGATTACCAGTTCGTATAAATTTGACATGCATATTGAGAGACTGAGGGTATCTGAAATGAGCATACTATAGATGTCGCAATCATAGTTTTTCGGTGACTTGAGTTACTTTGTTTTCTGTATATCATATCACTACCAGAGCATGAGTCCATCAGTTGATACTTGTCCATCAGTTAATCCCCCCCCCCCCCCCTTATGTCTGTGTAATGTTATCTCTCTCCTGTATTACTACCTGCCTGTATTAGGTATGGAAACAGTAGCCCATCTCTTCCTCTATGTACCTGGCGCTATGAGCTGAGGAGAGGCCCCGGCCCGGTCCATGTGTAATATTGTGTATTACTGTAAAACTTTACTGTATTAGGTCAGCTGTACGATTTTAATCCAGCATTTTGTTTTAGTTTTTTTTATTTGTTAATGTTTTTAAAGCGAAGAAAAACAACAAATGTTAATTGTTTTATAATAATTCCAGTGGTGTTAGATGTTTTGTTAGTTCTGTTTGCATTCATGAAGAGCCAAGTGGAAACACTACTCACACTGTCACAGTAGTAAAGGTATTTTCATATTGATTAAAAACACCTCTGGGAGTGTTTTTTTTTAAATCATTGTGTGTGTGTGTGTGTGTGTGTGTGTGTGTGTGTGTGTGTGTGTGTGTGTGTGTGTGTGTGTGTGTGTGTGTGTGTGTGTGTGTGTGTGTGGTTGTGTGTGTGTGTGTGTGTGTGTTTGTTTGGTTTTACTATCCTAGTGGGGGCCAGAAGGAAGTTTCGGACAAGTGGGGACATTTCGCCAGTCCCCACAAGAAAATAGGTTATTTAAGGCTTAGGGGTTAGGGTGAAAATTAGGGTTACGAGTCAGGTTTAGAGTTTGGGGTTAGGGAGAATAAGAATCAGTTGCTTGGTTCCCGTGTCTGTGTGTGTGTAATAAAGGGAAACAGGATGAAATTCAATGCTGTAGTGTGTGTAACTAATGCTGCCTGAACAACAAACATTGTAAAGCTCAATATCAGACACAGCGGAACGTGTGTAAACTGTGTGTGTACAGTATTTGAGTGTTACAGAGAGGATGGGGAGAGCAAGATGCTTTTTATCTCTCAGAATCACCTTTATTCGCCAAGTACATTTACACATACTCAGAATTTTATTCGGTGATATAGTGTTGCAGCTGCTAGTGATATACAACATTTAGAGACAGAATACAGACAGTGGAGTTTCAACAAAGTTTACATACAGTACATTTGGAAAGTATTCAGACCCCTTAACTTTTTCCACATTTTGTTAAGTTACAGCCTTATTCAAAAATGTATTAATGACATTTTTTTCCTCATCAATCTACACGCAATACCCCATAATAACAAAGCAAAAACACATTTAAAAAAAAAAGTTAGCTAATTTATTAAAAAATATATATTAAAAAATGTTACATAACTATTCAGACCCTTTGCTATGATACTCGAAATTGAGCTCAGGTGCATCCTGTTACCATTGATCATCCTTGAGACTCTTCCTAGAGATGGCTGCCCGGCCAAGCTGAACAATCAGGGGGGAAGGGCCTTGGTCAGGGAGGTGACCAAGAACCCAATGGTCACTCTGACAGAACTCCAGAGTTCCTCTGTCGAGATGGGAGAACCTTCCAGAAGGACAACTATCTCTGCAGCACTCCACCAATCAGGCCTTTATGGTGGAGTGGCCAAACAGAAGCCACTCCTCAGTAAATGGCACATGACAGCCTGCTAAGAGTTTGCCAAAAGGCACCGAAATGACTCTCAGACCATGCATGAGAAACAAGATTCTCTGGTCTGATGAAACCAAGATTGAACTATCTGGCCTGAATGCCAAGCGTCACATCTGGAGGAAACCTGGAACCATCCCTACCGTGAATCATGGTGGTGTCAGCATCATGCTGTGGGGATGTTTTTCAGCTGCAGGGACTGGGAGACTAGTCAGGATCGAGGGAAAGATAAACGGAGCAAAGTACAGAGAGATCTTTGATGAAAACCTGCTCCAGAGCGCTCAGGACCTCAGCCTGGGGACGAAGGTTCACCTTCACCTTCCGACCCTAAGCACACAGACAAGACAACACTGGAGTGGCTTCGGCACAAGTCTCTGAATGTCCTTGAGTGGCCCAGCCAGAGCCTGGACTTGAACCCGATCGAACATCCCTGGAGAGACCTGAAAATAGCTGTGCAGCGCAGCTCCCCATTCAACCTTCCAGAGTTTGAGAGGATCTGCAGAGAAGAATGGGAGAAACTCCCCAAATACAGGTGTGCCAAGCTTGTAGTTTCATACCCAAGAAGACTCGAAGCTGTAATAACTGCCAAAGGTGCTTCAACAAAGTACTAAGTAAAGGGTCTGAATACTTATGTAAATTAAATGAAATTCAGTAAAAAAAAAAATGCTAACAAAAACAGTTTTTTCTTTATCATAATGGGGTATTGTGTGTTGAGTGATGAGGGAAAACATCTATGTAATCAATTTTAGAATAAGGCTGTAATGTAACAAAATGTGAAAAAAGTCAAGGGGTCTGAATACTTTCTGAATGCACAGTTCATTATATACAACTAGCTTCTAAACTGGATTGAAAGGGAAATAAAGCAACTCATAGAGCAGTGTTGGGATGTTTTTAAGCTTGCTCCCCTGTGTAGAGCAGTAGGCGATATGTTATTCACCCTGACTGAACCGATGTTAGGCTACACAATTATGCTAATAATGGCATTTAGGCCTACAATCCTCACKATTATCATTATTAAGGACTTATCTAACGTGKGCTAAAWCGCACTTTGACCCAAGCCTGTTTCCAAAAATGTTAAAAGGCCAWTTGTGACTGGGATGTTTGCATAYTCTKAACCATTAAYAAATGCTGATGTTCCTCCCAACGAGATATGTAAGTTGCAACAGCAAACAGAGCAGCCCTAGTCATATGAATAACCTCGTGAGTTTTGAAYTTGTGCTTAAAATCTGTTACAGTTAATTCACCGTAAATGCCATACTTTTCACTAGAGGGGRAAACTGGTTTGGGATTACTTTGAAATCAGCGCGCATGAGTACCAGCCGATTACAGCACAWAAAGGRTCATCTTTTGGGTGAATACACGGTAGGCTAATATATTGCTTTTGATTTTCAGAAATAGTGTTTTTTGTATTACAATATTATAAACCGAAATTATTGACATGTGACATTCGTTTGTCTGCAGGATTGTTATGAAATTCATGAAAATAATAAAGCGAAAGTAAAAGATGGGAAAATATAACAAATGTTGGGTTAGTTCAGCTCATAGACATTAGGCGTTCAGCTAAGCCTAACTTCTATTTTAACCCAAATAATAMATAATTTATAGGCTACAGTTAGCCTACAGCTTTCTGTATATAGTGTGCAAAATTACAGTAGCCATATGTCCATAATGTTTACTCACTATGCTGTCGGTGTATGCGCTGTAGTGTGCAGAGATGGCAGCTCCATACAGCCCCCTGACCACTCACGTCCTGAACACCGGGATGGGCGTCCCTGGAGCCCACATGGCCCTCAGCCTGCATCGCATGGATCCCTCCACTTCACTCTGGAACCTTCTCACCACAGGGTAACCTCATCACAGAGAGTGCTGCAGCACCAGTTAACATAGACATAGAATGAAAATTAACACAATAATTTCTTATCAGCTTCATAATAATCAATATAATAGACAAATACACATTTAGTATTTATTTTAGAAATTTCAGATTCACCTCTACAGCCTCTTTCAGCAGGGCTGCATAATATTATCAAACATGAATATCTTTATACCGGTAGTAATGTTAATGAGCCAAGGCTTATTTCAGGATCACATCAAACCAATGTCCAATGTATTCAGTATTTTATATAATTTTAAATAATTTCTTCTCAGGACTACTAATGATGATGGGCGCTGCCCAGGACTCATCACCAGAGAAACGTTCACTCCAGCAGTGTACAAGATGCGCTTTGAGACAGGCCAATACTGGGAGAGTCTGGGAGAGACCTCTTTCTACCCATACGTCGAGGTTAGTTGAAGACAGTCTTCAATGCTTTTATCATAAAGAAAGGGTGCATTTAAATGTATGACTGTTGGACATATAAAGTTAGACATAAATGTTTCTTTATATCTACAGAATCAGCTTCTGTTTATTTCCTTGTCAGCTATGCGATCGCTAACTGAACGCTAAATGTTTCGGTAGCTCCTATTGGTTGGCTGAGTGGTTACTAACACATTGGTGGTCTGTGTTTATCTGCAGATAGTCTTCACCATAACGGACCACAGTCAGAAGTTCCATGTTCCTCTGCTCTGCAGCCGCTTCTCCTACACTACCTACCGGGGGAGCTAGAGAGTCTGTCACTCACCCCCACTCACCATCTTTCACCTGGGCCACATTCAGTTGTCAAACGTTGTCTAATCACGGTTAACCCAGAACTAATGTCTTGCGTAATTGTCAGATGCTTGATTAAGTTCCGGGTCCATATGTGTTAAGGGAAGAGATCGGAACCGGAACGAAGAGATCCAC
Source organism: Salvelinus sp. IW2-2015 (assembly GCF_002910315.2). Lineage (NCBI taxonomy): Eukaryota > Metazoa > Chordata > Actinopteri > Salmoniformes > Salmonidae > Salvelinus > Salvelinus sp. IW2-2015. Next base: position 61,854,750 of record NC_036855.1, read on the forward strand.
CCTTCTCTCTTTGCAAGTTACGGGCAAGTATATGGTTCAAATGTCCCCTCCCCTTACAAAATTTGAAAGATGCTAACACCTGTGAAATCGTGATTAATCCAAAGCACCGGAACTAATGCTGCTCATTATCTCACTCATCCCGTTTTATCATGCCAGATCTACAGAACCATTTATGTTTACGTAGTCTGTCCACGAGATATTAAACATTGTCGAACGTTGCAGATAGAAATGCCATGACCAGAGTCTACATGATTCCTTGTTCTACATGTCAGATAGAAATATGTTATGAAGAATAAACATCTGAACGTTCCAAGACGTTGTGTCCTGCTGAACGCGCCCCTGGCTGACTGTGACCCGCACCTGTCACCTGGGCCTATTCAGGTGGTTGAAAGTCATCCTTCAGTTATTATAGGTAGAAATGTACCTAAGAAAGCACTCTCTTCTGTAATACTAGTTATACTATTATAGTTATTGAGTACAGAACACAAGAACTCTATCCTTTCTATGTGGTACATAGAAAGGATAGAGTAGACATTCTCTGAGAGATCCCAGTCATTTGTTTCACCGGCCTTTAGATGACAGCAAAAAATGTAAAAGCTTTATTGGACAGTGGGGTTGCAAAATAAACAATTACAATCTTATGTTTATGTATGATTACAATAATTATATTTTATGTTGTAAGTGTGACTGGTTGATGGGTTGGCCTAAGGTGTCCAGCCCCTCATCATTTCTACCTAGATCATCCTTTTGTGGCTCGATTGCTTTATTCTGGATGCATATTGGATTATTCTGAGATCGATTACATTATACTGAAGCAGGGCCCGGCCCCCAACGAAACAGTTCAACAAGACTCGTGAAGTGACAGATTTTCTTATTTTACCACTAAGGCCTATTTTCTATCAATTCTAACACAATGGCAGACGACGAATTGGAGGCTATCAGGCGGCAACGCATGGCCGAACTGCAGTCAAAACATGGGGTAAGGAGAGAACCTGAGGGGACCAACAATGCATAGTTCCGACCATATATGGAGATCCACTGTTCAGTCTGTCGCTAGCTAGCTAGTGTTAGCCTTATAGTTCAAGTTTAGAGTATTTTAACCTAACGAATTCTCTATTACTGTTCATTGCATGTTTGCATAGCAGCCAGATAATTCTTTACCTAGTTAACTAGCTAAAGTAGTTATAAGATACTGTAGCTAGATAGCTAGCTAACGTTAGCAAGTTAACTCATGCCATAGTGAGAAACGAGTTATACTACCAGTAGCTAGTAAGCGATATAATGTAATCAGCATTTATGAATAGCAGACACTTCAAGGAATAGGCGAAACAAACGTACATTTAAGTAATGAACAGGACAATGATCAGCTAACAAGTTGACTTTGGCGCTTGCGTCTCCCACTCCTCTGGGGTTGACAATCGCGTGCCCGACCCACCACTCCCCTGGTGCGCGTGCATGTGCCCAGGTGTTTAGGTGAACATGTGCGAGAGTAGTGTGAATGTCAGTTTTTAAGACCTAGTTTGTAACAATAAACTAAACATCATTGTCTGTTTGGATTATCTAGCAAGCCTGTTTGGCACTGATTTCTGAAGCTCATTAAGCAAAACACTTTACTGAATAGATATACCTAGATTAGCCCAATATTGGACTAAAGGTGCCTAAAATCACACCTTTTAGTCCAAGGACCTTACATGTTCTGTTTAGAGGTGTTGGCTCTGGCAGCCAAAATAGCCATCAAAACTTGAATCGATTCTCAATTGCGGTACGGTTCTAGAAACATAAAGCCCTAAAACTTCAAATCACATTTAAATAATTTCACAAATGCAAAATGTACACTACTGTACACTGTTTTAACTGGTTAAAAACAGTTGCAGCAGACAGTATTTTTCAATGACAACACCTTTGTGGCATCCTTCTGTTTACGCACTGGTGTTCAAAGCGCAGAGAGCTAATTAGCACAACAAGCGCTTCTCGGATTTCTATCACCTGAAACAGTCACAGAAGATAAAATTACATGCACGAGATGTGTGCGTACTTGCTGAGCTCGTGCATGTGTTTACATGGTTCTGCTCATGCTTCATGTGATAGAAGTCTGAACACATTACCAGGGCTTTGAAATATTTATGTAATTATACTTTCCTGTGGATATATTGTTTCACATTCCTACTGCCAAAAGGATCAACTTCACAGACAACCGGTTAAGTACACTATAATATTTTATTCAACATTCTAGCTTGTAGAGGCCGTGAGAGGAAACATTCTTGACTGAAACGCTCATTTCTGCCCAACGTAGAATTCAATGCATTTCAAAGTAAGGTTTTCAGGCAACTGCACGACAGAAGTCAATGTATATCTTCTGATGGAGTTCAGTCTAATTTTCTTAACATAACCAAAGGAGTGCCACAAGGCTCAATACTAAGCCCTTTACTGTTCACTATTTACATGAATAATGTTGGTTTGTCCCTGAAGAAGAATAACAATAACTGGGGCTTACATCTCTATGCAGATGCAGTGCAGCAAGCCATTCATGACCTTCAGCTTGGCTTTGATTCAATTCAAGAATCGCTCACCGATCTTAAATTAATGCTAAATGTGGATAAAACCACGTTTGTTTTTCTCCAGGTCTCGTAAAATTGATGTATTAGACCTTGAGAGGAGCCCAAAATGAGCTTAGTTCCCATTTTATAAGTAGCTAGGCATTTGGATTGATGATAAGTTGGCCTTTAAAAAAACGAAAGAGTTGCAAGTAAAGATTGATTACCTGTATACAATGGCAATTTTAGCATATAAATCTTGGTGGGGCAAACTCATTATTATGATGTTTTATGTATGCCAGCAAAGCCACAACACTAAACAATATATCAATTGCACTATAACGGTGACAAACGTTACCCACAAACTGTTAGTGCCTACATAAAGCAGTCCCAACTGCAGAGCTTTCTTTTCAGCACCATGGAGTGAATCCTTACTACCGYTACACCTGGCTGTCAGTGGAGCCTTGTCTGGCAGCGAAACAGTTCATTCAGCCTCATTTACTGCCTTTTTAAAAAACATAGCTGATATGGCTGACTTGCTTAAACAAATGTGGTTTCTACTGACAATTGCGATGTACGAACTATGGCTTAAAGGAACAACGAGCGGATAAGAGGCAATATGTAATTTCGACTAAGACATTAATGAGCGAGGTCTTACCTCGTGGCTTGCTTGTTTGCAGACTCTTTTGTACATCTTTGACAGTGCTACTGTATATTTTTTGACACGTACAGACCCAAACGGCGTTCCATAGTATGTATCGCGTGAAGCTAATAGCAGTGACGCTATCAATGTGTACTACTTGGTAGTGTGTACCGGTGCTCGACCAGTCGGCGAAAGCCAACATCACCCACGACAGAGAACGGTTGATTGTCAAGGGCAATGAATCCCATTATCTTGGCTTTAATGGTTTTCGGCTTTGAGTTGTCTCGCTGAAATGTTCTTACTCTTTCAAATGAGTGCTCGACTTTTTTAACTGCTCGATCCACACAGCAAACATTGTGAGCTAGGTTAGGAATGCTGTGTTGCACGTGTAGCGCAACATTTTACGTGCCGTTATTACGTCATGTGCCAACGTTATATAGGTATGCATGGTATCTTTGACATCGGTTTTTAACATCGGCGTTAAACTAGACATCGGCCGATAGCGATGTTGGCATTTTTAGCTAATATCATCCGATTCCGATATATTCACCGATATATCGTGCACCCCTACTATCCTCAATAGGCGCTAAAGGTTGTTAGCGTCTATGAATGGGTTATACCTAAATATGAGTGACATGATGACAGAGATTATCAATCAAAAGATTGGGAATGGGATGGACATAGTCACACTAGGAATCCTTTCCTCCAACAGAGATGTTGTCATTGAGTTTGAGTTGCTAATTTTTCAGAGTCTGTCTTGGAACCAAATGAATCCAGGGGTAAGCTGCTGTACAGCTACTGTACTGCACATTGTGTGATGAGGGTGACATGGCAAAAGGCTGTATAATTAATGACCTGGACTGAGCAATGCAGCATGTCTGCCAGTTCTGCTTGTGCTCCATGAGAAATGTGACCCAAGTATGTTTGCAATAAAATGTTTGAATGCCAGACCGTGGAGTATTGTGAATGGTTTGGGACATGGTTATCAAGCTTGAGTGAAGCTTATATGTTAAAGTATTTAAAATGTTATTGTATTATTTTGAAAGCTTTTGTATAAAAATATTTTCCAGAAACCTGTAAATATTAACTTTCTATTCTACTGTAATACAGTTTTTTTTGTATCCCAGTCCAACTCCCTATCCCTGTCCTCAAGGTAGGCTAGATTTGAAGGAACCGGGTAGGTGTAATCAATACGGGGGTGGCTCCACCCAGTCTACCAATAGGTTCCTTCAGATCTGCAAACTCCAAAGGAGTAGGGATAGGGGAGGGGGCAAAGGGTTGTTTTCTGAACCACGTTTTGGTACAAGTTAAACTGTGTTGTTCAAGGATCTAATCCCATTGTTTTATAACGCTTTGCCATGGGTGTGAAAAATGAATATCAATATTAGGATAGGCTACACTTCAAGAGAGAGCTGATTTGCGCTCTCAGCATGGCTGTGTGATACAGTAGCCTGTTGGCTAATGCAAATAAAATAGACATTCTCTCAAATAGCCTGTATCCAGTGGCTGGTCTGTTCTCTTGATGTTGTTTAAAAATAAATATTTATTTTATGCAATTAAGAAAAAGGCAGAGTAATGTGTGGACTTTCTGACTGTCTCTTTCTCCCCTCGCTTCCCAGGACTCCTCAAATGACCAGCAAGGGCAACAGGAGGCCAAACAGAGGTTAGTTTTCATTATCTATCAAAACTTTTATTCCTGTCATGCTATCACAATTCAGCGCTGAGTATAGCTACATTTCAGAGACACAGATGTCTCCCCTGTTGTTGGTTTAGTTCACAGTAGTTTGCTAATGTTGCATGTATTGACCTGCACTTTGCAGCTCTGGTTTATGAAGAACTATGTGACAGACTATTTATAAAGCTAGTCAATGTGATAAAACAATTGGCTTCGTTTACTGTAAATGCAGCCACTGTGGCCTAACTAATCTTCTGTTCGGTCTTTTCACAGGGAAACAGAGATGAGGAACTCCATGCTGGCTCAGGTTCTAGACCAGTTCGCCCGCGCCAGATGTAGGTCTTTCATATCCCCTGGTTTGAATTAATCATTGATCTGATATTGGAACTTTCAGTACCTACACATGGTTAGCAATAGGTGGCGCCATTGCCTAAAAGTCTGCTATGTTTTGTTGCGTTGCAGTGAGTAACTTGGCTCTGGTGAAGCCAGAGAAGGCCAAAGCAGTGGAGAATTACCTCATACAGATGGCCCGCATGGGCCAGCTGGGAGGAAAGGTGAGAGAACTGGACCTAAAGCAGTGTACAAAACATTAGGAACACCTTCTTATTATTGTGTTGCACCCCCTTTTGCCCTCAGACCAACCTCCATTTATTGGGTCATGGACTCTACAAGGTGTCAAAAGCATTTCACAGGAATGCTGGCCCATGTTGATTCCAATGCTTCCCACAGTTGTGTCAAATTGGCTGGTTGTCCTTTGGGTGGTGGACCATTCTTGATACACACAGGAAACTGTTGAGTGTGGAAAAACCCAGCAGCGTTGCAAAAATCTGGCACCTACTACCATACCCTGTTCAAAGGCACTTAAATGTTTTGTCTTGTCCATTCATCCTATGAATGGCACACATACACAATCCATGTCTCAGTTGTCTCTTGGCTTAAAAATCCTTCTTTAACCTGTCTACTCCCCTTCATCTACGCTGATTGACATGGATTTAAGTGACATCAATAAGGGATCATAGCTTCCACCTAGTCAGACTGTCATGGAAAGAGCAGATATTCCTAATGTTTTGTACACACTTTATTTATTTTTTTAAACTGGACAAAAAAAAACTCTTAGACGGCCTGCCAGTTCTTTCTCTTCACTAGTGACTGCATTGCCCCCTAGCAGTCATACGCAGGACCATATTTTTCCTTGTGAATTCACATTAAATGTTATGATTTTTTTCACTGACTTGACCCATCTGCTATTGGCTCTTCCTTACATTTGGATTGTCTCTTTCAGATTTCAGAGACTGGTTTGATCGACATCTTAGAAAAAGTTAGTCAGCAAACAGAAAAAAAGACAACTGTTAAGGTGAGTCCACGGATCAAATACAATTTCACAATTTCCGACAGGCTTTTAACTGACTGCGTCCCCTCTCCTACCCACAGTTCAACCGACGAAAGGTGATGGACTCAGATGATGATGAGGAGGATGATTGATGCGTTGAAAGGAGCCCAGGAGCCAGTCAGACGGCTGGGTTAGGGCGGGATTCAGGACATAGGTTGGAGCAGGGCTCTGTTCGTTGGCGGCCATCTTTGACTTGCCAAAGGCCCTGCATTAGTGATGTACCCTGGGATAACACATCAGCCCCTGTGTGCATCTGGAACTCCTTACTATATTCTCTCTTATATCCATTTTCACCACGTTTTACTTTTTCTCCACAACAAGAAGCAGAACAAAATGCAACTTAGGGTATATTCCTGCTGCTGCATTTTTTGGAGACTGCTTTGTGATACTGTCTGTGTGCTGCTACTGAGCAATAGTGAAACCATCAAACTGGACAGAGCACATGGGTATAGTCATCGTTTTTTTATTCATTTTTGCTGACCTGTATCTTCAACCGTTTTACATTTAAAAAATAAAAAAGCCTTACATTTGAATGCTTATTCCACAAATAATCAACACAGTTTTATCATGATGATATTTTGTCTTTGAGCTGAGTGCTTGAAGACTCATTGATTGGTCATATGGGTTTGCACTATATTTGCTTTCATTAAAAAAAAACTTCAAGTATAATCACATAAGAGCAATGGTGTAAGAAAAAAAGTCTAAAATATAGTTTGTATTAAAATGTAGTCGATATTCTTTACAAGGCCTCCTAGGTCGTGTATTAGGCTATATGTTGCATTACATTGAAATGTATAGGCTGACATTACATAGTTGGTTTGATTCACTAGGTTCAAATACTMTTTTCTGAAATGTATGCGATATGTGCATTAAAAGGCTGAGATGTATTTGTAGCAGGATTTGTTAAATTATCTCACTTGTTAGTCTACGACAGCACTTGAAGAACTTCCTGCTTCACTCTTATTGAACAGGTGTATGGTGAGACCACAGATATATGAATGGTTGCTTCTATTGTACACCTGCTACAGGTAATACTCAATATCTGACAGTACATTGATGTTCTTACAAGCAAGATGTAACTGAATATTTGGAGATAAGTTCATGGGAGATTTGGTTTCATGTTCATAGTGTTCACCCCAATAAATCAATGTCAGCATTGATAAAGCAGACAAGGAGTCATTCTTCTTGATCATAAAACAAGTGTTCCTCTTATAATAATAATGATACACTAGATTACTATAACACACAGGCTGTACGTTTTTTCCTTCCCTTGTAACCATGATTTCATAGAACAGAATTTCACAGACGGTACAAGAAGAACATAACACAAGAGCTGTTAATATACGGCATATGGTAAAAAATACCCCACACTACTATTCATATCCAGTCACTGTACAGTCGTGGCCAAAAGTTTTACGAATGACACAAATATTAATTTTCACAGTCTGCTGCCTCAGTTTGTATGATGGCAATTTGCATATACTCCAGAATGTTATGAAGAGCTATCAGATGAATTCCAAATAATTGCAAAGTCCCTCTTTGCCATGCAAATGAACTGAATCCCCCAAAAACATTTCCACTGCATTTCAGCCCTGCCACAAAAGGACCAGCTGACATCATGTCAGTGATTCTCTCGTTAACACAGGTGTGAGTGTTGAAGAGGACAATGCTGGAGATCACTCTGTCATGGTGATTGAGTTCGAATAACAGACTGGAAGCTTCAAAAGGAGGGTGGTGCTTGGAATCATTGTTCTTCCTCTGTCAAGCATGGTTACCTGCAAGGAAACACGTGCCGTCATCATTGCTTTGCACAAAAAGGGCTTCACAGGCAAGGATATTGCTGCCAGTAAGATTGCACCTAAATCAACCATTTATCGGATCATCAAGAACTTCAAGGAGAGCGGTTCAATTGTTGTGAAGAAGGCTTCGGGGCGCCCAAGAAAGTCCAGCAAGTGCCAGGACCGTCTCCTAAAGTTGATTCAGCTGCGGGATCGGGGCACCACCAGTACAGAGCTTGCTTAGGAATGGCAGCAGGCAGGTGTGAGTGCATCTGCACGCACAGTGAGGTGAAGACTTTTGGAGGATGGCCTGGTGTCAAGAAGGGCAGCAAAGAAGCCACTTCTCTCCAGGAAAAACATCAGGGACAGACTGATATTCTGCAAAAGTTACAGGGATTGGACTGCTGAGGACTGGGGTAAAGTCATTTTCTCTGATGAATACCCTTTCCGATTGTTTGGGGCATCTGGAAAAAAGCTTGTCCGGAGAAGACAAGGTGAGCGCTACCATCAGTCCTGTGTCATGCCAACAGTAAAGCATCCTGAGACCATTCATGTGTGGGGATGCTTCTCAGCCAAGGGAGTAGGCTCACTCACAATTTTGTCTAAGAACACAGCCATGAATAAAGAATGGTACCAACACATCCTCCGAGAGCAACTTCTCCCAACCATCCAGGAACAGTTTGGTGATGAACAATGCCTCTTCCAGCACGATGGAGCACCTTGCCATAAGGCAAAAGTGATAACTAAGTGGCTCAGGGAACAAAACATTGATATTTTGGGTCCATGGCCAGGAAACTCCCCAGACCTTAATGCCATTGAGAACTTGTGGTCAATCCTCAAGAGGCGGGTGGACAAACAAAACCCCACAAATTCTGACAAACTCCAAGCATTGATTATGCAATAATGGACTGCCATCAGTCAGGATGTGGCCCAGAAGTTAATTGACAGCATGCCAGGGCAGATTGCAGAGGTCTTGAAAAAGAATGGTCAACACTGCAAATATTGACTCTTTGCATCAACTTCATGTAATTGTCAATAAAATCCTTTGACACTTATGAAATGCTTGTAATTATACTTCAGTATTCCATAGTAACATCTGACAAAACTATCTAAAGACACTGAAGCAGCAAACTTGATGGAAATTAATATTTGTGTCATTCTCAAAACTTTTGGCCACGACTGTACTGCATTTCTGGCTGTGATCATGATACGCCCTCTAAATGTGTCTCTGGCCTCATTTTCAGGCGACCGTGGTCTGATCAAAAGGATTGGCTGCCTCGTTTCAGTGACGGAACATGTGTGGCTCTAATTGGTGGGAGGTTTAGTCATGTGCTCTACCCCTCCAATCAACAGAGACGTTTTGTAAAGCGCTAAGGTTGTGCAGACATTATTTTATCAGTGGATCTCAAAATAGTAGACAGTCTCGCGTTTATAGTAATTTTTGTTATTTTATTGATACTGGTTTTACTTTTTATCAAAATGACCGAGGACAGCGGCAAAAAGCTCACCATGGTAACATGCAGTGCGCCTGTGAATATTGCTGTTATYAAATACTGTGAGTATCGTATGTTCGTATAATCCACGAAAGACATCTCTGATCGTCTGACTCGGTCAACCAAAGAACACTGTCAATCAAGTGTAGCCTGTCCTTAGATGGTCACATCTAGCTTCATGTAACGTAAATTGTAACATTGACTGAATCATTGAAGCGCTTGCTCGCCACACTGTAGCCACGCGTTGATGTTTGTGCATTGGTACATGACAAATGTATTGCCACAATGATGTGAAAAGAATGTTCTCAGTACAATCTTTGGAAATGACTATGTATTGAATTGTAAATGATTTGTTGTTATTGCTGCTTCAAAGGGGGGAAGAGGGACGAGGAGTTGATTCTACCCATAAATTCATCTTTGAGTGTCACATTACATCAAGACCAGGTAAGACTAATATTGTACACCAGACGCTCAGAAAGTGGCTAAATATTACTGTTTTGTTAAAACAACAAAAACTAACGATTACTGCCTTGTTTCATTATTTCTCCCAGCTCAAAACGACCACAACAGTGGCGTGCAGCAGGTCGTTCCAGGAGGATCGTATCTGGCTCAATGGCAAAGAGGAGGACATAACCCAGCCCAGACTACAGTCCTGCCTTAGGGAGAGTGAGTCACTATATGTAATGATATGATGGCAAAGGGGGAGGACAAGCAATGATGTGTTGTTGTTGATGGTTTCCTTCCTCAGTTCGGCGCCTGGCCCGTAAGCGACGTAGTGATGGGGAGGCTGATGTAGACACGGCCGGTTTGTCCCATAAAGTCCACATCTGCTCTGTCAACAACTTCCCAACTGCAGCCGGACTGGCCTCTTCTGCTGCCGGCTATGCCTGTCTGGGTAAGAGACTGTGTCCCATCATAATGGTTTGTACCTAACACAGCATTAAATGGATCAAATTAAATAAAAGCTTGTGTGAAACTAGTTTTATGCCTACTCCTTCTTTTCCTTTTGTCTCTCCATCTTGTCTCCTCACTCCACTCTCCTGTTCCAGTGTACACCCTGTCCCGGGTGATGGGAGTGGAGGGGGAGTTGTCTGTGGTTTCTAGGCARGGTTCAGGTAGTGCCTGTAGGAGTATGTATGGGGGCTTCGTCCAGTGGATTATGGGCCAGCAAGGAGATGGCAAGGACAGTCTGGCCCAGCAGGTGGAGCCAGAGACTCACTGGCCTGAGCTCAGGGTCCTTGTACTGGTGGTAGGTCTCTCTGATCATTACTGAAGTTGGCTTTTTCTGTAGCAAATGTTGGCATATACATTTCTCCCATGTATTTAATAATCTCAACACCCCCATCTCTCTGTCTCCCTCTCTCTTTTTAGGTCAGTGCTGAGCGGAAACCAGTTGGCAGCACTTCTGGCATGCAAACTAGTGTAGAGACGAGCAGTCTCCTGAAGGTACACACACACACACAGAGTTATATGTTATTAACCCTTACCCTTAACCCTTGCGCTCTCCCCCTCAGCACCGGGCAGACTCTGTGGTCCCAGCCAGGATGAAGGAGATGATTGAGGCTGTACATAAGAGGGACTTTACTGCGTTCGCTGAGCTGACCATGAAGGACAGCAATCAGTTCCATGCCACTTGYCTGGACACCTACCCACCCATCTTCTACCTCAACGACGTGTCGCGCCGTGTTATCAACCTTGTGCACCGCTATAACCGTCACTACAGGGAAACAAAGGTGAGCGCCATCAGGGAGTTAATTCTTTCTTTTAGTCATGGAAATGTGCTAGTCATATGGAACATTGACAGTTCTACAAGGGGTCTAAGCTAAGAAACAGAACAAGGTCCAGTAATTGTTGATATTCTGAGATTATGAAATAGAGATATGAAACTGGTAGTATTTCTACAGTTCAAGAAGAACAGAAAATGTGTTAACAAGCCCAAGTATAGATGTGGTAAAGTCAATGGAACTTGACCAAAACAATGGAAATGCCATGGAAAGATCCAGAATCTCCTCATTTCCCCTAAGTGGAATTAGCCTATTAGGCTATTGTTTATGTGTATTTCACACTATGTTGTGGTACAAWTCGGAGTATAATGCTTGTATTGATGTCAACTTCAATACATGTTCRTGTCATCGTCACCAATCAACTCCATTAGTTAGAAAATGACTGACTACCACCACTGATTTCTCTATGCTACCAGCTTATACAACGGGAGTTAGCATTTAGCAGTCACTTCTTCTGAAACGGAAAAGGGACTACTTCAAAATGTTATGCAGTGAAAACAGCCAAGTATATCCAAATCGGACTTTGTAAACACATTGTGGGCCTGTTACATTACATTGATCATGGCGGATTTGACGAATATCCACTTTGTTAGATCAGATTTGTTGAATGTGTGCCAATCCGGCATCCTTCTTCTATCCCCCATGGTCTGCGTTCTATTGACCTCTTTACCGTGTCTATGATCTAGTACTTCTTCATGAGTCTCAGAGGACTAGTGCAGCATCACATCCCTCCTTCTGCTGACACTGTTATAACACTGCTGTAACAAAGCTATCACTTYGGTCCAGAGTTCTTTTCCTGAGTATAAGCAGTGACCGATGATGTTTTCTATTCTCCACCAGGTGGCATACACATTTGATGCAGGTCCCAATGCAGTGATCTACACTCTTCAGCAGAATGTGGAAGAGTTTGTCCAGGTGGTCAAACACTTCTTCCCACCAGAGACCAACGGAGGACAGTGAGTTTTTCACAAACACACAAACACACGCAGTCAGACAACACTCCCTCCTGTGACTTTACCTGTCCCACATCAGGTTTCTAAAGGGTCTTCCGGTTGCCCCAACAACACTATCCGAGGAGCTGAAGCAGGCCATTGGTATGGAGCCCATGGTGAAGGGAATCTGCTATATAATCAGCACTAAGGTACACACACACACATACATAGGCACATACACATAGGTAGCACCCTCTGGGTCCTTTGCCCGTTTCCTGTGCATCTCTGCGGGTTGGCGTAGTGGAGGGTTTTGGGGAGCGAGCTTGATGCTCTCTCCAACCAGCTTACGGGAAATCACCAGGAATGCAGATCCTATAAACACACACATTATGTTTGGATCTGCTACATTTTGATGTGATATTAAGTTGGTTTGTCTGAGTGATTATTTCTGATTTGTGTATCAGGCTGGACCTGGACCTCGCGTGGTGGAGGACCCTAGTGAGCATCTGCTTGGATCTGACGGGCTGCCCAAGGAGAGTGCATGATACAATCCAGCCTCCCAGCTGGGCAGAGACGGAACTCTTTGGTGAAAAAAAAGACCAAACATATTAACAATCAACAATTCCAATTCAATCAATTGGATACATATGCATAGACGTGGTCATAAAAGGGGCAATCTGCAGTTGCTATATCCATTTTTGGACTTATAAATGTATTATATGTAACCATTGAAGAAGATAACTTATAAATGCTGCATGAGTTTAGTTCAACTGTCGTACCACATCAGAACTCAAAATACAAGCTTGTTTTACTACAATGTTTGTAAACAAAGTAAATGTAAACAAACRTTTAAAACATGGTTATAACTATAATTTTGATATCATGGATGGTCAGTCCTTGCATCCATAGTGCTGTCTATAATTTTGAGAGTGGTTACATTTCTCCAGCCCCATCCCTCAGCTTTTTACCAAAACTAAGGATTGCCCCTTTAACTGGAGCGAAACAACCACACACGGCTGAATACCTCCAACACTGTTGACTAGTGCTTCATTTAGACACTTTTCCTATTGCGAGTTTGGATGAAATGTTTTGTAATGTTAAAGATGCGGGGATGCCTTCTGAGAATGATCAGAAATGTTTTAGTACTATATTACTAAATTATATTATATTTATAGTACTTTAGTATAACTGTAAACTACCTGTTGATTTGATTTATGTACATGATTATGTACATGTTATTAAAGTATAATGGTTTAACAGTCACCTTTAGAGTGAATGAATCAAAGACAATCTAATTGAAATTGTTAAAACCATTAAAAAGGATTATAAATGACAGTATTGAGAACAATGTCAGTGCTTTAGTATAAGAGCTGTATATATATAGCCTACATGTCATCTTCAGAGGTGGCACTACAGGTCCCAGAGTGGTGGGGGCATTTTTTTCTCTCCTGATGGTAACCAGGTAAAACTACAAAAACTCTACAACCTAGCAGGGACCTTAAGTGTTGCCCTATTGCCTGGGGCAAGTGAACTGAGCAGTCGGGCAAGTTGGGTCTGCTTTAAAGTTGGCCCAGCTAAAAATGTTTTACTRAAAACAACTGATATTTCTGGTTCATCCCCCATTGTTTAAGTCAGGGTTTCCAAACATGGTCCTGTGCCCCTCTCCCCCAGCACTGCACAGCTGATTCAAATAACTAACTCATCATCAAGCTTTGATTATTTGAATCTGCTGTGTAGTGCTAGGGCAAAAACAAAATGTGCACCCAGTGGGGGGCCCAGGACTGAGTTTGGGAACCCTGGTTTAAGTGCAAGTTGGACAATTTATGTCTGCTGGGCAAGTTGAGCCTGCTCTATATTACAACAGCTGAACGTTTCCCCCTTGACCAAATCATGTCAGGCAGCAAAGTTAGTTAAGGCAAAGATTATGGATATACTGACAAGGGTTACGGTCCAAACACTTGAAAGACACTCCCTCATCCACTTACCCTCGCCTTATGCCATGTGTCAAATTCTGGCCCGCGGGCCTAATTATATTTGGCCCGCGAGACAATACCAAATTACTACTAGAGCTGGCCCGCCGGTATTATACAGCGCATTCACCGCTAATACTACGAATCCCATAATGCTCTGCTGTTGTTTTCGCGCGCCAATCAGGACAGGACCCAGAAACGCCCTCTCCTCTGTGACAGTAGTCATAGCAACATAGACGCTACAACTGTCAGCGCGCTATCCCTTCCCAAAAATGGCGAAAAGAAAGGCAGAAAACAGGAGCTTTCTGGACAAGTGGGAGGCAGAATATCTTTCTCTGTGACATCTCGAGCCATCTCGATGCGCTGAACCTGCAGCTTCAGGGGCGGGGGCGCATCATCACAGACATGTACGCTGCAGTGAGGGCCTTTAAAACTAAACTGTGCCTGTGGGAGAATCAGATGCTGCAAGGAAACCATTGCCATTTTCCCTGCTGCCAAACCATAAAAGCGCAGATCTCTACCGCCGTGTTCCCATGCGCACAGTTTGCTGAAAAACTCAGTGTTCTCGCCGCTGAGTTTAGCCGGCGATTTGCCGACTTCGATGTCCAGAAATGTAGGTTTGAACTGCTTARTAATCCCTTCGCAGTTGATGTGGAAAATGCACCAACCAACATCCAAATGGAGCTGATTGAACTCCAGTGCAACGACACGCTGAAGTCAAAGTATGATGCTGTGGGCGCCGCACAGTTTCCACGGTTCATCCCTGACACAATGCCTGAGCTCCGCACCCAAGCTGCTCAGATGCTCTCCATGTTCGGCAGCACTTATCTATGCGAGCAACTTTTCTCCTCGATGAAGATGACCAAAACAACTCACAGGAGACGTCTGACTGATGAACACCTTCGCTCGATACTGAGGATTTCTTCAGCTCAGAGCCTGAGCCCAGACATTGATGAACTAGCATCCAAGAAGAGATGCCAGGTATCTGGCTTGGGCACATCAGATTAGATCAGTGTGCAATAATTAACGTTTTCTTTGTGCACTTTTTCTTGCTACAAGGCATGGGCTTGAATGGTTGATTGATTTATTATCATTTTATTTGTAAAATTATTAGCCAGTGGAAAAAGTTTATTTTGGTATTTAAATCAGAAGGCTGCAAATAGAAAAGATTTTTATTTAAATTTTATTTATTTAATAAATGAATGCCATTGATGTGTTTTTTCATTTGAAATTCGATTTTGCATGTCTCCACTATTAAATTATATATTGTATGGTAATAAGCGATGCTTGTTCCATATTCAATGTTAAAGCAAAACTTGTTTGGGTCCATATTAAAAGGTTMATTTGTTCAATGTTGGCCCGCGACTTTGTTCAGGTTTTACATTTTGGCCCACTGGGTATTTGAGTTTGACACCCCTGCCTTATGCCCTTGGGGGAATCCCAGTTGCCATCTTGGTGTGGCGGTCCAAATGATTAGCAAAGCAAGGGAGGTTTGCAACGTAAGCACCGTAGCCCTCGTTTTTAGGCGGCTTTGCGAGTGTATAATTATGTTCACTCCGGGGCCTGAAACTCCCCAATTCAATTCGCGACGATTGTAAATCCGCTAAGAAAAGTCAGAGAAAACTCAAAAACAACATAAATGGAGAAGTCAACATTCACGTGTAAATAAAAACGAATGCAAATAAGTTAGAAATTCTGCTACTAATGCACAAACAAGTCAAATAAAAAGTAAATATGTTTTTGTTTGGTTATCTTTTGGAAATTGTAGAAATAAAACATGTCATCAGAAGTGTCCACTTAATTTGAGGGCTGAGGGGATAGGGTGTGTCTTTTAAGTGTTTGGACCGCAATTACTTGTCTCTGCCCTAACAATGGAGTCGTTGTCCACAAAACGGCACAGATTAATAAGCATAGCTGGTTGTCTAGCTTCTGCCTATCCTCTTTTTGGATTGGTGGATACATCTCATAATGTTTTACMATTTTTGAATATTCGTTGAGTGTTGTTGACGTCAACCGCCTTTATTCAATGGAAAGAGAGATGCTGCTAGCCTCATGCATAACCATCTCGAAAAAAATTTAATAATAATATTTATTTCACCTTTATTGAACCAGGTACTCTAGTTGAGAACAAGTTCTCATTTACAACTGCGACCTGGCCAAGATAAAGCAAAGCAGTGCGACACAAACAACAACACAGAGTTACACATGGAATAAACAAACATACAGTCAATAACACAATAGAAAAAAAAGTCTATATACAGTGTGTGCAAATGAGGTAAGATAAGGGAGATACGGCAATAAATAGGCCATAGAGGCAAAATAATTACAATTTAGCGATTAAACACTGGAGTGATAGATGTGCAGAAGATGATTGTGCAAGTATAGATACTGGGGTGCAAAGGAGCAAAAAAATAAATAACAGTATGGGGATGAGGTACTTGGATGGGCTATTTACAGATTGGCTATGTACAGGTGCAGTGATCTGTGAGCTGCTCTGACAGCTGGTGCTTAAAGTTAGTGAGGGAGATATGTCTCCAGCTTCTGTGATTTTTACAATTCGTTCCAGTCATTGGCAGCAGAAAGCTGGAAGGAAAGGCGGCCAAAGGAGGAATTGGCTTTGGGGGTGACCAGTGAAATATACCTGCTGGAGTGTGTGCTACGGGTGGGTGCTGCTATGGTGACCAGTGAGCTGAGATAAGGCGGGGCTTTACCTAGCAAAGACTTATAGATGACCTGGAGCCAGTGGGTTTGGCGACGAATATGAAGCGAGGGCCAGCCAACGAGAGCATACAGGTCGCAGTGGTGGGTAGTATATGGGGCTTTGGTGACAAAACTGATGGCACTGTGATAGACTGCATCCAATTTGCTGAGTAGAGTGTTGGAGGCTAATTTGCAAATTACATCGCCGAAGTCAAGGATCGGTAGGATAGTCAGTTTTATGAGGGTATGTTGCAGCATGAGTGAAGGATGCTTTGTTGCGAAACAGGAAGCCGATTCTAGATTCAATTTTGGATTGGAGATGCTTAATGCGAGTCTGGAAGGAGAGTTTACAGTCTAACCAGACACCTAGGTATTTGTAGATGTCCACATATTCTAAGTCAGAACTGTCCAGAGTAGTGATGCTTGCATTTAGTTTTACTTGCATTTAAGAGCAGTTGGAGGCCATGGAAGGATAGTTGTATGGCGTTGAAGCTTGTCTGGGGGTTAGTTAACACAGTGTCCAAAGAAGGGCCAGAAGTATACAAAATTGTATCTTCTGCGTAGAGGTGGATCAGAGAATCACCAGCAGCAAGAGCGACATCATTGATGTATACAGAGAAAAGATCTCTGATATAAAGTGTTTTTTCTCAAAATTGCCGGGATGTCACGTGTCCTACTTATATCAGTACACTCGTAACAATTTAAGCATTACGAAACTTCTATTCGATCAAATAAACCTCACGTAGCAAATAAGCCATTACATTTTTTGTTGACCAAGTTCGACACGCTTATTGGCCTCCATACMASAACTTGGTGAGCGATAGAAACGAAACAACGTCACCTGCTTGTATAATACAGATTTTTGGCCGAGTTGGTGCTCTCGCTTCGCTTCTTCCTCTCTGCTTAAGGTTTACTCCTCCCAGGTCACATCCCCAACCCTTTTGCCTATCGCTCAGAAGTTACGAGACYGAGGCCGGACAAGGCGGCTGCTACCACCCACCTTTCTTCCTCCAAAATTTATACATKTTCACTTTCCATAATAATCGAACGTGACAACCGCGATCAGTTGGATAACTGTGGAGGGGGTTCTGTTGGTCCGAACGGAGACAGAATGGGGAAAATAGAATGGGCTATGTGGGCCAATGAACAGTCTCTGGCGGCGGGGCTCAGTGAGTAGTTTAGACATCTGAGTTTGGTATTTGTATAATGGTGTCAACTGTTAAAGGACTGTATAATCTCATTGAGTGTGATTTATTACTGTATAAGAATGTGTTTTTTCCAGTAGGGTAYGCCTAACAAACATTGGTCATTAAAACCGACCAAAAACAAAATGTATAAAATGTTCCAGACAAAAATATTATAAATCATGAAATTATATTGGTAGAAAAAAAAWATATCTGTATAAAACACWAAATCAAATCAAATTGGGAAAAAAGTGTACAAGTGATTTGGTTCTTGGCACATTTCGATTTGAAAGTTACAGTATATAAAAAAAAAAAGTGTCTTCATCTGTGACTTGCAGAAACTGTTTTGATAAACGAATAAAAATCTTCTTCCTACTTCCTCATTTCAGTTCTCCTTACTGGTGGCATAGTGGGGGTGGCAGGCCAGTTCAGGGACTGGGAGTTTGCTGCTTATGCTATGTATCCTTTCACTGGGGCAGAGCTGTCTCTCACAGTATAATTCCATGCACAAAATTGTATCTATTGTCGTGATTAAATGCTGATTTACTATTGACACGTCACAAGGAAATGTTTGTAGATGCATTATAGACATCTACACCATAATGTATCTTATTTGTGCATTTATGTCCAGATGAGACCCAAATGTATATTTGCATTGTATAGTGAGGTCCAAGTGTACCTGTTGTTGTTGAGTAACCTTGACTGGTGTGCCCAGAGCTGCAGGGGTGTTTGTCTGTCTACTAGAGTACCCAAGGGGCAAGAGAAACAAGGGCACCAGCGTAGAAAGGACGTGAGTACCCAACATATGTACAGTATTGCTTCCGTCCTTCTCCTCACCTCTACCTGGCTCGAACCAGGGACCCTCTGCACACATAGACAACAGCCACCCTCGAAGCATCATTACCCATCGCTCCACAAAAGCTGCGGCCCTTGCAGAGCAAGGGGAACAACTACTTCAAGGTTCTCGAGGGAGTGACAATACGGTTGAAACGCTATTAGCACGCACCCCGCTAACTAGCTAGTCATTTCACATCGGTTACACATACACCATACCAAGGTAACATTTCTGTAAAGTCACTCTAACAGTGATGCAACAGATATGATTCCCCAGTTGAAAGCAAGTCATAAGAAAGTCTTCATCGCTGAAAGTTTGAAAGTTCAGATAAATAACTCTTAATATTGTGATTCTTCCAGGGGTCAGTACTGCTTCACTGTCTGTGTGAAGTCATTCGGCCCACTGACCAGGAACTACTATGTCAGAGCATTTCTACATGCAGCGTGAGTACATTGTGTGTCAGTCTAGTCAGATCTCTGGGCTGAGACAACATTTTTCCCTTCACGTCTCCTTCCAGCTGTAGCAGAGACAGGTTGTGTCATTGTGCACAGTCATTCTCGACACCATCTTCATTGTTTAAATATCACATTGCATGTTATCAGTGCCTTGCCTTTGTAACATATTTTTTCTGTGGTGTGTGTGTGGTGTGTGTGTGTGTGGTGTGTGTGTGTGTGTGTGGTGTGTGTGTGTGTGTGTGTGTGTGTGGTGTGTGTGTGTGTGTGTGTGTGTGTGTGTGTGGTGTGTGGTGTGTGTGTGTGTGGTGTTGTGTGTGTTCCATAGGAATCTGCGTTCCTGGTGGTTTCCTCCTTGCAACTGTTCTTGGCTGTGTCTGCCTCGGCATAGCTAGCCTCATCTACCTTGCGGTTAGTATTTCAAGTATTTGACCCAAGTTAGGTGGTCAGACAACAACAAGGTAGTGTTGTTGTCTGACCGCCATATAAAGGCAGTGTGATAAATCTAATTGATGCAATATCAGCTGATGCTATCAGTTGATGCAACACTCAGGTTTCCTGTATGAACCTACTGCGCTTGATTTACAAGGAAGTGTTTGTTTTCCCTCTGGTATTTTTATTGAGACATTATTAGCTAGTTAAGAAACCTAGGCTGTCAGGGGAGTGACTTGGCTGTTATCACCTATTGTTGTTGGGAATTCACTGCATGCATGTTTCTAGAGAGCAGCACCAGAGCAACCCATTTATCTATGTTATTGAGGGAGCCTGAATGATCTTTTGTCTTTTGTGTCTGTATGTCTTCCAGGCGGCCATCCGAGGGGAGCAGTGGGAGCCCATCCTGCCCAGGAAGGAGAGTGCACGTAAGCCGGTGGGAGAGAGCATCAAGCTCCCTCCCCAGAACCCTCCACCACGCCCACCCGCAGAGATGCGCAGGAAACGGGCAGAGGACCTGGAGGCGGCTGCCTATGTCAACCCCATCGCTGTCACTGCCAATGATGACTAGATCCCCTTACTCTCCTTACTTTAGGCCTGCTGGGCTAAGCTCACTCAGGTTAGCTTATTGTTCCACTGAGCCCCAACCAAAACAGATCTACAGTGGAGCCCCACCCAGGCCATGCTCAATCCCAGCTGCCATTGGCTGAGGACCGAATCCTAAATTGAGATGGATAAGCTTGCATAACTTAGGTTTTGTGTAAATTGGGAATTGGCGTCAATGGGAATTTTTTATGGATTGGTATCAAGTTAGGAATCAGGCCTCGGAGAGTAGAGGGTTGTGGAGAGGACACACTGCTGCTGATGTTTGATGATGTATTAGGGATTGTATTGAACTGAGATGTTGCTGTGCCTTAGTTCCTGCAAAAGGTTTGTGTCCTATATCTCTGAACCGCCTGCCACAACTCTTTCAGTTATAATTTTGGTCCCCAAAAGGCTTTGGAATGTAAATGGAAAAGTTTGTATTCTTGTTGTGACAGTAAGTTATTTTGAGAGGAATTGGACAAATAGATGTGGATGAGAATCAACCACATTTACTGGCACAGACATAATGAAATTATTTTAAAAGAGAATGTAGAGCTATTTCTACATTTTGTATCCTCAAAATATACTGTATTCTTCTACACTGGAATGTTAATTGTTTATAAGCAAGCACTGTTTTGCTTTATCTCTTTCTCTTTTTGGCCGGTTTACTATGTCAGTGGCCAACTACCTGTATGTTGGATAGTTGTGTATTCACCTCTCTACAAAACAATGTATGTCTATGTTTTATGCTTGTTATGCTTTTGATACAATCTGAAAATAAACATAGTTATTCTAGTTATTAAAATGTGTATGTTTACCATATAACTACAATTAATGTTTGTGTCTGTTTCATCATTGATGGACTGTGGGTTTGGAATGACAATTACGTGTCATGTCTCAAGTTTTACATTTCCTCTTTTCTAATAGTTCCTTCCTTCTCACAGTGCAACACACAAAGACGCTCACACACTTTATTACGACACACTAGAAGTTTGTGCACTAWTCAGATCATACACAGTCACAGAGATGTCATACATTAGTTATAACAGATGATACAGATTATGTTTATATACCCTAATGACATTTCCAGAGGTTGTGACATACACATACATTTCTTTTCTCCATATGAAGCAACTTCTTCATTCCTATGTTCACAGTTGACCTTTACCTCAAGAATGAGGAATATATTGTGTGTTTCCTTGAGTGCTCTGGGGTTGGCAACCATTACATCATAACAGCAGCAGGAACAGGTGAAGCTTCCTCTTTGGTTTATCTGTGTTATACTCAGTCTAATTTATTATTTAAATGGCMATTTCTTGACACCATGACACACTGCACCTGACACCATGACACACTTGCACATTAATCTTCTGCACATCTACCATTCCAGTGTTTAATTGCTATATTGTAATTACTTCGCCACCATGGCTTATTTATTCCCTTAACTCCCTTATCTTACCTCATTTGCACTCACTCTATATAKACTTTTTGTTTTSTTTTCTTCTACTGTATTATTGACTGTATGTTTTGTTTATTCCATGTGTAACTCTGTGTTGTTGTATGTGTCGAATTGCTATGCTTCATCTTGGCCAGGTCGCAGATGCAAATGAGAACTTGTTCTCAACTAGCCTACCTGGTTAAATAAAGGTGAAATAAAAATAATAAAATAAAAGCTATTGATAGACCAAKGGCAACCCTTGTTTACAAAAAAATATGCATTGGTCATAGGCTTTGAAACCATTAACTGACTTTACACCAACAGCCTTGGCAGTGGTTGCCGCTCCTCCAGCATGCAAATAATAGTTTAAATGTTGAACGTCGTTATTTCACTTTTGTGTTAACTAATTTCAGGCATTTTCAGAGCCTTTGTCCTTACGCACTACTGCTGCCTAGTGGTACAAAGGTAAACGACAGCGAACTGTGATTATCAAAACGAAAATAGTTGGCATGCACCAAGATTGTCTACATGGAGCACCCGTAGAATAAACTCTTTGGCATGCGTATTTTGCTCATGTTGTTTATGGTTGAAGCTGGGTCAAATCCCAGCTGAACCATAACCCATCTTCGTGACAACTCTGTCCSGGGAAGATGTCGAGTCGTGCTCTGAGGAGGTTGAAGGGGAAACAGCGGGGGCAGGAGGCCCTGGACCTCGGGGATCTTGTCCCAGGTGAAGGGCCAGAGGAGCAGGCTGCGGATGTTGAGGAAGAAGAAGAGGAACCGGATGAAGCTGTTCTCCAGACTGTTAAGAGCAGCATCAGAAAAGCTAAGAAGAATAAGAAAAACTTGAGCAACATTTACGAACTGGTTGAGTGTTTCTCTTTTTCTAACACACATTGCAAAATGTTTACGAAATGTCTCGCTAACTGCCACGTAGCTCCACCCCCTAGGCTACATAACTGTGTGACATAGCTAGCTAGTTTGTTATGCTAGTCAATGAAAAAAGCAGCAGGMCACATTGACATATGCAGACTGTCAACAAATCAAACCAGCATTATACTGACTAACCGGTTTTGCCTGGCCAGACAGGAGTCATACAGTACACCCCCTTGCCTTGACCATATGAATGTCACGATGATAGGTTGGAATCCCAATGGCAAGAAATCAAGGCAGAGACTGACCAGAGATGAATTAAAACTGTGCAATGTAGAGATTTAATCTCTGATATACAACCTTAACCTGAGCMTTTCCGTCCTTCTTGCTGGAACCACGTCGCTGCAGATATGTGACGCAGAGAATGAAGCAGAGAAAGCCACGACTGATGAAGACACAGTGAAGCCAGAAGAACAGAATGGTGATGAAAGCAAGGAGAAGAGTGACAGCGGGGAAACAGAGAAGAGAGATGCACAGCCTGAGACAGGTGCTGCGAAGGTGAGGAGAGAGACGGACGCCCCTGATGCACTGTAGCCTCTACAGTATCATGGGGTATTGTGAGCCCCATTCCTCCTCAGTCTTGTTGTTATTATGGATGATTGATCTMGTCTAAATGTTTTGAAGAGTTGTCTAATAGTTTTTATTTTCTTATGATGTCAGTCCGGAGATAAAGCGAGCAAGAAAAAGAAGAAGAAGAAGAAGAAAAAGAACAGTACAGGAGATAAACAGGTATACAGTCAAATCACTTTGACAAATCACTTACACATATGTCCCCCAATGTGAGGGCACTGTTGTGCACATTGCCATATTAACCACTTGCTTTAGCAGCATTTAATTATGTATTGAGGCTATGGGGGTGCTGCCCTGATGCCGTCTCACTCGGTCACATAGGCTGCTCTGTCTTATGTGTGGTTGTCAGGAGGGAGCTGGGGAAGACATTGACGCGTTGCTGGAGACCATAGAGCAGTCTAATGGACTGACCCTGCAGAGTGAGGGCTGTGGAGCCTCAGACAACAGGCCTGTACTCTATGTGGAACACAGGTGAGTAGGTTAACAGCACAGCAGCCAATCAGACATCAGGTCTCTTAGCGGGGTAACGTCATACAATCATAATATACTTAATTTATGGCAGTCATTTATCAGTGATACATTTTATTGGGACATACCCTATTTTGTTTGTTAGGAACCTGAATCCTGAGACGGAGTTGAAGAGATACTTTGGAGCTCGAGCAGTTCTTGGAGATCAAAGGTAAGATCTTCACAGAACTCCTTATCAGTGGGACTACTACTATTAAAGGTTACAGTGTAAGGCCATCTCTTCATTCTTTCCTCAGACCTCGTCAGAGACAGAGACAGTTCCATCGCAGCACCTGGATGACCATCCCTAAAGACACCTGGCCACGCTTCAGTCGCCCAGGTCAGACCTACATTCAACCTCTCACACTCGGCATCGCTCAGAACGCTGAAAGCCTTGTGAATACATACTATTTATGCAACATTTAACATAAATGTTTTTGTGGATTAAAATGTAATTAAGTATCTCCCATGACAAAGTCACAAAACAAAAGATAATGCCCTCATACTAGAGCTGTCCCCAACCCCAAAAATGATCGRTCAACCAAGAGTCGTCTGTTCTTTCGAGCAATCGATTGGTCTAMATTTTTAAACGTGCATTTTTCCATATATTTTGGGCTCCCGAGTGGCRCAGCAGTCTAAGGCACTGCATCTCAGTGCTAGAGGCGTCACTACAGACACCCTGGTTCGAGTCAAGGCTGTATMACAACCGGCCGTGATTGGGAGTCCCATAGGGCGGCGCACAATTGGCCCACGTCGTCCGGGTTTGGCTGGTGTAGGCCGTCATTTTAAATAAGAATTTGTTCTTAATTGGCTTGCCTAGTTAAATAAAGGTTACATTTAAAAAATATATAATAATAATTATATATACAGTGGGGAGAACAAGTATTTGATACACTGCCGATTTTGCAGGTTTTCCTACTTACAAAGCACGTAGAGGTCTGTCATTTTTATCATAGGTACACTTCTACTGTGAGAGTCGGAATCTAAAACAAAAATCCAGAAAATCACATTGTATGATTTTTAAGTAATTAATTTGCATTTTATTGCATGACATAAGTATTTGATACATCAGAAAAGCAGAACTTAATATTTGGTACAGAAACCTTTGTTTGCAATTACAGAGATCATACGTTTCCTGTAGTTCTTGACCAGGTTTGCACACACTGCAGCAGGGATTTTGGCCCACTCCTCCATACCTGTCTCTTATACACATCTAGATGTGTATAAGAGACAGATGAGAGAGAGAGAGACACGTGCTATGTGTTTTAATCAAATCAACTATATGCACTGAGCTTGTCTGATGCTTTAAGCGAACTGTTTGATTAAATATTTAAGACACACAGACACACATCAACAGTGTGTATAGCACTGTCCGCGTTGCTGAAGCCATTTCTGACTGAAAAGTTATGTTACCGAAATCCCTAATTTGTTTAGGAAAAACATTCCCTATTCCCTCAACCCTTGCTCTCTCTACGTGACACATGTATGCTTCGCATGCACGTGACCAATGGGGCCTGACATATAGCATATCATAATCACATCAATAAATTGGTTATAACAATCTCTGAACACCGTAAGACAAACACCGTAACACAAACACTCTTAACAGGCAACAGAAGCAGGAACTGCCTTATTTCTGTAGATATATATGGATGATTTATAAAGCCAGGCACGTTTAACAGTTAGGCTATTGATTATATACCCAACTAAGTTGAGGTTTCCTCTCTTCTCACTTAGGGCTGTTTTCTCATCTCCTAACTCTGCTGCTGCCTCTGTTGCATTGTTATCAACACCAATATGCAGGTTAACTTTGCTATTAGCAACATGGTCTAGGAAAAGGCGCCAATTCAACAGCGCACTGATGTTTCAGAACCGCAGACAGCGACCACTGTCCAACGCAGGAGAAAGCACATTTGTTATAAAATAATATGATTTTATTTTTGTTGCACCATTGTTCTAACGTAGTATAAGCATATACAATTCCAGTATCACGTCTTAGACTGATGAGCTGTTCCATCCCCACGGCCTCCACAATGGATCAGTCCACTCAGACAGGCGCAAATCAGACAGGTGTCTTGTACAGCATGATTGTTATTTTTTTTAATGATTTTGCTTCTGCTCAACTAAAGAAATCTTGGTCGACCAAACAATCGACCAGTCGACTAACTGAGGTTAGCCCTACATCATACAGTAAAATACTGTAAGTATGATGGCATAAATTAAGTTCATGTAAACAATCGAGAGGCATGACAGGATCCCCGTTAGCTGCTGCCAAGGCAGCCGCTATTCTTCCTGGGGTCCAAACAGGAACAGAAAAATAAGCTTGGGCGATACCCCGGTATGCAGTATAAATGGTTTATTTCTAAATATTTCAAAATAAGTATGATTTTCAATACCGTTCAGAAATGAATAATTAAAAAATTAAAAATACTTTTTTGGGTTAAGGGCACCCCTGCCTCGTGAGGTTGCGTACTACTTCACTGCTTATAAATATAATTTAAGTATTACTATAAGAAATCTAAGATGTGTCAAATMAWTTATATCCAGCTCAGGGCTCCAGCTATGCATTTGGTTTCCTAACTTGTTAGCTAAGTGTCTAGATGTCAAGATCAAGGTTCTTGGTTACAGAAGACACATTCAATCCCCTCCTGGATCAGGATCCATGTTGCCTAAATGGTTTTGTGTGTAAATAAATAAATAAATATTTATATTCATTATTATTTGAAATATGTGCATTTCGGGTAATACCGTATACCCCGATATGGTAAAAAAAACGGTATGACGGTAAGAAAATCTGGATAC
This sequence comes from Salvelinus sp. IW2-2015, assembly GCF_002910315.2. Classification (NCBI taxonomy): domain Eukaryota; kingdom Metazoa; phylum Chordata; class Actinopteri; order Salmoniformes; family Salmonidae; genus Salvelinus; species Salvelinus sp. IW2-2015. Next base: position 61,881,386 of record NC_036855.1, read on the forward strand.
TGCCCAACCCTACAAAACAACACATCAAAACAATAGTCTACATCATAAATAAATCATTACATTACAACAAACATTGTGTGCTATACAAATTCACACTGCTCCACCATTACAAATGTACAGTCTAAAATGTACAATCATACAATATTACAATGTGTGTGTCTCTTCGCAGTCCCTGTTGTGAGGTGTTGTTTTATGTTTTTTAAATCTGATTTTATTGCTAGTTTGGGTTACCTGATGTGGGAGAGAGTTCCATCTAGTCTTGGCTCTATAAAGTACTGTGCGTTTCCCAACCTCTGTGCTGGCCTTAAGGCAGGCCTCTACAACCCTGTTCCTGGAGAGCTACCATCCTGCAGGTTTTCACTCCAACCCTAATCTAGCACACCTGATTCTAATAATTAGCTGGTTGGTAAACTGAACCATCTTATTTACAACTGGGGTTGGAGCGAAAACCTACAGGAGGGTAGCTCTCCAGGAACAGGGTTGGAGACCCCTGCCTTAGGGACTGTGAAGAGACCCCTGGTGCCATGTCTTGTAGGGTATGGGTGTCTGAGCTGTGTGTTAGCTGTTTGAACAGATTGTTTGGTGCTTTCAACACGTCAATACCTCTCAGAAAGACATGTAGTGATGCAGTCAGTCTCTCCTCTACTGTAGCTCCAGTTCTCTGAAATACATTTTGATATGCCAGTTTCTATTTATTAGGATTTAATCAATTATGCTTATTTTAATCCCCATCTCCTCGTGCTGGTGCCTCTGTGTTGAGCAACAAGACGACATTACCACATTCGGAATTGTCATCTGTGGGACTCAGTTTGGGTAGCATATAACCAATCAAGAGTAGCAGCAGAAGAAAGTACATGTTAACAGCAGTGGTCAGCCTGAAGCCTTGTTTGACAGAGACAGCTTTTCTGGGTAGGATCACACTAAAGGCTGTGTTCTTAAACGTTGCCCTATGACGTCTTGTTAAAAAACAGTCCAATCACCACATATCATTAATCAAGTGCTGCTTAGCCCTCGACCTCAAAGACTCTATTGATGTTTGGGAAAGAGTMCATTTATGTTTGGGTCCATACTGCCCCTTGGTGTTGTGGGATACTGGGCTGTTTAACCCAGAGCTGAAGTTGGAGAAGAATCAGGGTCTCTGTTATGTTAGTGTTAGCTACTCCTCAGGGTGTTAAAGCTCCCCCAAACTCAAGGCTTATGCAATCACCTGACTGGAGATTTGGTCTGGGAAATAAAATGTCCYTTCCAAAATATAGATGGGTGATTTTATCTTTTACCTCTCACTTTTTGAGTGGTCTCAATGCCTTGGCTTGAATGTGGTACACCAGGACTGCTGTGTCACCGTGAAATGCTTCCCTCTCCTTAGCCCAAAATGTGTTCATTCAAATTCTAGGGTGCTATACTGTACATGGGCATGGAATGAATGGGACAGATTGCAATTTTTATTCCACTTAAATATCTACAGTGCATTCGGAAAGTATTCAGACACCTTGACTTTTTCCACATGTTGTTACGTTACAGCCTTATTCTAAAATTGATTAAATATTTTTTTTCTCATCAATCTACACACAATACCTCATAATGACAAAGCAAAAATAGATTTATAGAAATGTATTCAAAATAAAAAACAGATATACCTTATTTACATAAGTATTCAGACCCTTTGCTATGAGACCGAAATTGAGATCAGGTGCATCCTGTTTCCATTGATCATCCTTGAGATGTTTCTACAACTTGATTGGATTCCACCTGTGGTAAATTCAATTGATTGGACATGATTTGGAAAGGCACACACCTGTCTATATAAGGTTCCACAGTTGACAGTGCATGTCAGTGCAAAAACCAAGCTATGAGGTCAAAGGAATTGTCCGTAGATCTCAGAGACAGGATTGTGTCGAGGCACAGATCTGGGGAAGGGTACAAAAACATTTCAACAATCAGGCCTTTATGGTAGAGTGGCCAAATGGAAGCCACTCCTCAATAAAATGCACATGACAGCCCATTTGGAGTTTGCCAAAAGGCACCTAAAGACTCTCAGACCATGAGAAACAAGATTCTCAGGTCTGATGAAACCAAGATTGGCCTGAATGCCAAGTGTCATGTCTGGAGGATACCTGGCACCATCCCTACCGTGAAGCATGCTGGTGGCAGCATCATGATGTGGGGATGTTTTTCAGTGGCAGGGACTGGAAGGCTAGTCACGGTCAAGGGAAAGATGAACGGAGCAAAGTACAGTGATCCTTGATGAAACCTGCTCCAGAGCGCTCAGGACCTCAGACTGGGGCGAAGGTTCAGCTTCCAACAGGAAAACGACCCTAAGCACACAGACACAGATCTGCAGAGAAGAATGGGAGAAACTCCCCAAATACAGGTGCACCCTAGAAGACTCAAGGCTGTAATAACTGCCAAATGTGCTTCAACAAAGTACTGAAGAAAGGGTCTGAATACTTGTGTAAATGTGATATTTCAAATTTCTAAAAACCTGTTTTTGCTTTGTCATTATGAGGTATTGTGTGTAGATTGAGGGGAGAAAACTATTTATTCCATTTTAGAATAAGGCTGTAACGTAACAAAATATGGAAAAAGTCAAGGGGTCTGAATACTTTCCGAATGCACTGTATAGCTATATATCGAATTGTCTTATCATTATCTTTATTCCACATACACATCTATATCAAATTGATGCAATTTCAACATACTGCAACTGTACACACATTTAACCAATAATGTGTATAAATCCTGGATGACTGATGGGGCGCTGTATTGAAGCCACCGCGCAGCCATCTTGGTACTCCTCCTCAATTGTAAAAAAAAAGAAAAAAAAAGAAGAGATTTTGGAAGCTATAGAAATGCATTTATTAATGCTCGTTTTGTTGATGTTGATTGAGAGGTTATTTTCCTGGCACCACACTCCCAGAGCCCTCACAGAATAATACTGTCCGTAATATTTCCTCCCTCAGGTATCTCAATGACCCTACTGGAGTCCAGGGATGGTCTACAGTACTTCACCTTCGAGCACAGTCGAGACTACCAGCAGATTCAGTTCAAATTCCTGGACTCAGTGGAGTCAATGGATCCCAACAACATTGTGGTAAGGCTACACCCGCGGTCTCAGGGAGATTGATCAGCAAAGCCGTGATGCGTGTCTCAAATATCTAGGACAACTGATATGCATGAATTTAGATTCTAGATAAATCCYGACTAAGATTCTAGGTCACGGCATGAGAAACTAGAGGTGAATTCATTTGAAATTTCAGGTTGAAGACATACTTTTTCTTGCTACTGTATGTGAACCCTTTGGAATTMCCTGGATTTCTGCATAAATTGGTCATCAAGTTTGAACGGATCTTCATCTAAGTCACARCAATAGACAAACATAGTGTGCTTAAACTTATAACACACAAATTATTGTATTTKTCTTGTCTATATTGAATACATCATTTAAACATTCACAGTGTAGGTTGGGAAAAGTATGTGAACCTCCTAGGCTAATGACTTTTCCAAAAGCTAATTGGAGTCAGGAGTCAGCTAACCTGGAGTCCAATCAATGAGACGAGATTAGAGATGTTGGTTAGAGCTGCCTTGCCCTATAAAAAACACTCACAACATTTGAGTTTGCTATTCACGAGAAGCATTGCCTGATGTGAACCATGCCTCGAAGAAAGAGATCTCAGAAGACCTAAGATAAAGAATTGTTGACTTGCATAAAGCTGGAAAGGGTTACAAAAGTATCTCTGAAAGCCTTGATGTTCATCAGTCCACGGTAAGACAAAGTGTCTATAAATGGATAGAGTTCAGCACTGTTGCTACGCTCCCTAGGAGTGGCCGTCCTGCAAAGAGGACTGCAAAAGCACAGTGCAGAATGCTCAATGAGGTTAAGAGGAATCCTACAGTATCAGCTAAAGACTTACAGAAATCTCTGGAACATGCTAACATCTCTGTTGACAAGTCTACGATACGTTAAACACTAAACAAGAATGGTGTTCATGGGAGGGCACCACGGAAGAAGCCACTGCTGTCCAAAAAAAACATTRCTGCACGTCTGAAGTTTGCAAAAGTGCACCCGGATGTTCCACAGCGCTACTGGCAAAATATTCTGTGGGCAGATGAAACTACAGTTGAGTTGTTTGGAAGGAACACARCACTATGTCTGGAGAAGAAAAGGCACAACACACCAACATCAAAGCCTCATCCTAACTGTAAAGTATGGTGRAGTGAGCATCATGGTTTGGGGCTGCTTTGCTGCTTCAGGGCCTGGACAGCTTGCTATCATCGACRGAAAAATGAATTCCCAAGTTTATCAAGTTGTTTTGCAGGAGAATGTTAGTCTATCTGTCCGCCAATTKAAGCTCAACAGGAGTTGGGTGATGCAACAGGACAACGACCCAAAACACAGAASTAAATCAACAACAGAATGGCTTCAACAGAAGAAAATACGCCTTCTGGAGTGGCCCAGTCAGAGTCCTGACCTCAACCCGATTGAGATGCTGTGGCATGACCTCGAGAGCAGTTCACACCACACATCCTAAGAATATTGCCGAACCTAAATAGTTTTGTAAAGAGGAATGGTCCAAAATTCCTGCTGACCGTTGTGTAGGTCTGATCCGCAACTACAGAAAACGTTTGGTTGAGGTTATTGCTGCCAAAGGAGGGTCAACCAGTTATTAAATCCAAGGGTTCACATTCTTTTCCATCCTGCACTGTGAATGTTTACACAGTGTATTCAATAAAGACATGAAAACGTATAATTGTTTGTGTGTTATTAGTTTAAGCAGACTGTGTTTGTCTATTGTTGTGACCTAGATGATCAGGTCACAACAATTTATGGGTTCACATACTTTGTCTTGCCACTGTACATGGTTTCTAATGTTTAGACAAACAGTGATCCTGTCCCCCCCACAACTCCCCCACCCGTCTCCCTGTCTTCCCAGGCGATGCAGGCCGCCGGGCCGACATCTCCCACATCGGCCGCCGGCGCACGGCCTTGCCTCCGCCGTTTCAGTATACGCCCGCCGCCCGCTCCCATCAGCAACGGAACGACCACCTGCTTCCACGCTGTAAGGCTCGCTTACACCGCAACGATCCGTCCCGAAGGACTGCACGAAGCTGAAACACCCTGTCCCCTGCCCACCCCAATCTCTCAACCTCCCCCGTCTCCCCCCCTGCCCTGTCCACCCTACCCTCTCCCTCTCTCCCCACCCTCTACTTTTCTCCCTCACCCTGTCCACCCAAACCTCCCCGTTTCCCCCACCCTATTCCTGTTTCCCCCACCTCTTCCTATTTCCCCGCCCTCTTCCTGTTTTCCCCACTCTCTTCCTGTTTCCCCAACTCTCTCTCTGTCCCCCCCATCCTCCCTCACCCTGCCCCTGTCTCCTCACCCTGCCCCTGTCTCCCCCACTCTCTCTCCCTGTCTCCTCCCACCCTGCCCCTGTCCACCCCAACCTCCCCTTGTCTCCCTTACCCTCCTTGGGTCTCCCTTACCCTCTCCTTGTCTCCCCAACCTCTCCCTGTCTCCCCCACCCTTTACCTGTCCACTCAACGCTCCCCTTGTCCTCCCCCATCCTACGCTCTCMCCAGGCCCTGCTACAGATGAACCCCTACCACATTGACTCCCTGCTGCAGCTCTCTGATGTCTGCCGCATACAGGAGGACCAGGAAATGGCCAGGGACCTAATCGGTGAGTGTCAGGGACCTGATTGGTGAGTGGGACTCCTGYCTTTGCTCTGGTTGGCAAGGAGGGTCATACTCAAAGCTCTTATTGGTGAGTTGAGGATCCTCTCTGCTGTATCYTCTTGCTCAAGGTTTGTAAATGTGTCATGAGACCCCTTTGGTATGTTTTCTTGGACCCATATACAATTTAATCTAGGTCCCAAATAAATAGTTGGAATAAGTTTATGCMACATTATTCTTGATAAACATCGGTGTACTCTGGGCAGTACATGTTTAATAGGTTAGTAGATACACAATACCTATACCACACACTGCTCTAGTATRTCATATATTRCCTGATGCCAGGGTTTCTTCAACTATGGTTTGGAAACCGAYGTAGGCCCTGAGCATGTGAGYGGTGGGTCGCGAGTTAGGAGTAAACATTTATAAACACACACTATTTCTTCTTAATTTGGGTGGTTTGAGGACAGTMAATTTCKCATTTGGGTCTCGAGCTGAAAAAGYTTAAGAACCTCTGCCTTATGCAATTGATCTAGATAAGGTTTAATAGTTAAATTGAGTCAGCTGTATCCACAGCATGTTTATTCTCTGAAAGACTCTAAATTGGAAAAAAAGAACAAGGGGCCAGCATGCAAAGTAGCGTATTTSAGATTCCTCAGGTAATGCATTTAGGCAGGAAATGTTACCATACTGTTACTCCAAGCCTGTTGCTACTAGCCTGCTATCATCATCTATAAATGAGTTGATAAATACAGTTAAGGTTTGAGCAGAGCACACTTTGGTCAGGGCTAAATCACATCAATACAGAGGGCAATCAAAAGCAGCTTCCATTTACAGTGACTTCTCTCTGACCTCCAAGGTGAAAGTACATTTTCAACCACACTTAACTGAATTGAACCCATCTCAAATATTTATTGGTTATCTAGCCACATGTTTATACTGTACGCAATACATTCAAACAACCCACTGATTGTTCAGATWTAGTCACTGAAAGTGCATGTCAAGATTCTTGATGTGTGGGTGTAGCCCCTCTCATCCTGTCAGCTGCTCCTGATCATGCTAATGAGGTCCTACTCAAATCAACTCATTACAGCAATTCTGGAATTTTTTTATACAGTTGTATAATCTTATTTTGCAGGGGCTTAGTACATTGGGATCCTACCAGTGTTTTGACCAATGAGAAATGCTGCTACCTCTAGGTAGCTAGTCTTGTTGATGTAGTTGTTGACACCGGAACTTGCAAGGGAGAAGGTGAGTGGTTTCACTTAAAGCTGTTTTCATGCCTTCCAGCAGAGGGAGACATTTATGTTTTTACAAAAGACAAACACAGACAGGTGGAAGGTATGGGTATGGTGATCTACCAATTGAGAATCACTGAGACTGTTTAGCAGCCAGGTAGTGCTGGCTAAAGTTATATATTTTCACTTGTCTTTGATTAAAGACTGTGTGGTGTGTGTGTGTTTCAGAGCGTGCCCTGTACAGCTTTGAGTGTGCATTCCACCCTGTGTGCAGCCTGACGTCAGGAACCAGCAGACTGGACTACCTGCGACCAGAAAACAGGTTAGATAATAAATCTCTGCTATACAGGTCAATCCACAAACACTGTTATGAAGGGCCTTTCTCTTAAATTTCCATTTAATATTTTTATTTTACAAGGTTTAATATAAGTATCTCATTTGTCTGTATATTTATCCTCTCTGCAGGGCATTCTACTTGGCTGTTTATAAGCACATGATGTTCCTGGAGAGGAGGGGATGCCCCCGGACAGCCCTGGAGTACTGCAGACTCATCCTGAGGTACATGGGAGACTGTGTGTGTATGTGTGCGCACAGTGTGCACCCCAGGTGTCCGGGGTAGAGGGTGTGAATCGCATAATGGACAGAAGTACAGCGACGGACAGTTTTTTATTTATTCGCACAAGAAAGACAAATAGTGCAGATAAAGACTAAAAGTGTGTGCATTTAATTATTATAATTTTTTTTATGTATGTAGATTAGCCTAATACATTTATTTCAATTGACTGATTTCCTTATATGATCTGCAACTCAGTAAAATCTTTGAAATTGTTGCATGTTGCAACAGGTGTATAAAACCGAGCACACAGCCATGCAATCTCCATAGACAAATATTGGCAGTAGAATGGCCTTACTGAAGAGCTCAGTGACTTCAACATGACACTGTCATAGGATGCCACCTTTCCAACAAGTCAGTTTATAAAATGTCTGCCCTGCTAGAGTGGCCCTGGTCAACTGTAAGTCCTGTTCTTGTGAAGTGGAAAGGTCTAGGAGCAACAACGGCTCAGACTCAACGTGGTAGGCCACACAAGCTCACAGAACAGGTCCGCTGAAGCTGCTATGGGTTTCCATAGCAGAGCAGCCGCACACAAGCCTAAGATCACCATGTGCAATGCCAAGCGTCGGCTGGAGTGGAGTAAAGCTCATGCCATTGGACTATGGAGCAGTGGAAATGCATTCTCCGGAGTGATGAATCATGCTTTACCATTTGGCAGTCCGACAGACAAATCTGGGTTTGGCGGATGCCAGGAGAACGCTACCTGCACAAATGCATAGTGCCAACTGTAAAGTTTGGGGGAGGAGGAATAATGGTCTGGGGTTGTTTTTCATGGTTCAGGCTAGGCCGCTTAGTTCCAGTGAAGGGAAATCTCAACTTGCTTCCAACTTTGGGGAAGGCCCTTTCCTGTTTCAGCATGACAATATCCCTGTGCACAAAGCGAGGTCCATACGTAAATGGTTTGTCGAGATCGGTGTGGAAGAACTTGACTGACCTGCACAAAGCCTTGACCTCAACTCCATCGAACACCTTTGGGATGAATTGGAACGCTGACTGCGAGCCAGGCCTAATGCCCAACATCAGTGTACAATCTTACTAATGCTCTTGTGGCTGAATGGAAGCAAGTCCCCGCAGCAATGTTCCAACATCCTAGTGGAAAGCCTTCTTAGAAGAGTAGAGGCTGTTATAACAGTAAAGGGTGGACCAACTCCATATTAATTCCCATGATTTTGGAATGGGATGTTCGACAAGCAGGTGTCCACATACCTTTGGTCGTGTAGTGTGTATATATATATATATATATATATATACAGTGGGGAGAACAAGTATTTGATACACTGCCGATTTTGCAGGTTGTCCTACTTACAAAGCATGTAGAGGTCTGTAATTTGTATCATAGGTACACTTCAACTGTGAGAGACGGAATCTAAAACAAAAATCCAGAAAATCACATTGTATGATTTTTAAGTAATTAATTTGCATTTTATTGCATGACATAAGTATTTGATACATCAGAAAAGCAGAACTTAATATTTGGTACAGAAACCTAAGAGATCAGATGTTTTACCCCAACTGGCTCTGGGTCCAAAGAAGTCATGTGACGATACAGCAGCGTCTGGCTGCACTGTGCACAGGTCCAACAGAGGTCAATCACAACTGGGGAAACAAACAACAAACAGATATCAGGATAGGTCTCTTTTCTCTGTGTGTGTGTGTGTGTTGTGTGTGTTTATATAAGCATCCATGGTGGAACACATTCTGACGGCTGTCCCTTCAGGCCTGTGTGGTGTGTGTGTGTGTGTGTGTGTGTGTGTTGTGTGTGTGTGACTTTAACCTCCAGGGAACATGATGAGAGCGTTCTGCAGCAGCAGGTCAGCCTGTCCTTGAGCCTCTCCCTCTGCTCTGACTCAGTCTGATCCTCCTGACTCAGGTGGAAGTGGCTCAGAGCCACAGAGAAGGCAAAGTTTGCAACTGGGACAGGTTCTGTGCACCTAGGAAACACACACACACAGGAATCAGACAATACACACACCACACACAGAAATCACACACACACTGGTATGAGGTCACACACACGGGAAAATCTTGCACACACACTCGTCTCACCTCCCAATCCTGGTATAGCCGGAGGAGGAAGTTGTACTCTCGTGAGCCAGGGAGAGGAAGTCAATGAGCAGTAGCATACAGAGGGATCGCTGTCGGGTCCGACTAGGAGAGAAAGGAGATGACGGAATAAAAACACACAACAGCTCCTCTTCTTCAATGAATACTTATTCCGTTTCGCTGCAGAACTAAGACCACATAACTATATATAATAAACATTACAAAATAAAATAAATGGTTTCTTTATTAAAGGGACCCATGACAACCCGTGACCAGAATCTGTGCCATTGCTGGAAACACTCAATATCCTGGGGATCCTAAATACAGTGACACTATACATCATGGAAATGGAGGCACTGTGGAGCCTGTGCTTTTACTGGTATTTCAAGCTTTATCCACTAGTGTTTCTGCAGGTAGAAAATCCTAGGAAATGTTATTTAATTGACACGGTCTCCAATCAATCAATGTCTGGTTGTGCGTGTGATATATTATTTACTATAACTTGGCATGGAATACATTTTGTAGATCAGTGATTCTACACCTTATTTTGCTCAAGCTGATCCTCTCCAACAGACTTGGAAGTTGTAGCTGTAAATTGGGGCAGTTAAGGGGGAGATTAAATGAATCCAACCATTGAAATACATTGTATGTAATTCGGGGGTAGCCCCAACAGATTCAAACCCGAATCCAGCGACTATAAAATCAACACCTGTTGGCTTGACAGTCACTGGATCTGCGTTTGACGTCCGGTCGGGGCTACCCTCCAATTCACTACATTGGTGTCAGAAGTGGGATGGTGCACCATAGGCCATCCGAGGGCTGTACTCTGGAGGGAGTGGTAAAGCTTGGGGACACCTCTCCCGAAGGAAGGGGGTAGTGAAGCACAATAACCCAACACTAGCGAGCTCTCAAGAGGTTCGGTCCTCTTGGAGTAACAGGTAAGGGTTGGCTTGGCAGTCGCTGGACCGGGTTCGAGTCCAGTCAGATATTGATTGGAGACAGCTTGTGTCAATTAAATAACATTTCCTAAGATTTTCTACCTCCATCAACACTATTGGATAATGCTGGAAATACCGGTAAAAGCACAGTGTGTCCATTTCCGCAACAAAAAGCAGGGCCCTATATGTGGTATATGACAGAGCTGCTGCGGGCGGCAGGGCTGTTCATCTGGTATTCTATCAGTCATCTACTGAAGCAGAGATAAGGTCCTCCTGATCATAACACAGCAGCCTGAGAGGGACAGCGTCACAAGTGTTCCACCTGGATGCTTATACAGAGCAGACACACACCACCGTGAGGGGAGGAAGCCAGCGTTTGAAGGAAATCAAGATAACACTGAGTATAACAACAGTAGAAAACACCTTCTAATATTGAGTTGCACCCGCTTTTGCTGAAAGGTTCCACAGGGATGCTGGCCCATGTTGACTCCAATGCTTCCCACAGTTTTGTCAAGTTGCTGATGTCATTTGGGTGTTGGACCATTCTTGATACACATAGGAAACAGTTGAGCGTGAAACCAACACTAGGAATGTTGAGTGCGAAAATCCAGCAGCTTGCAGTTCTTGACACACTCAAGAACAGGTGTCCGGACCTACACGATACCCCATTCAAAGGACTTAAAATTTTTGTCTTGCATTCATCCTCTGAATGGCACACTCACATCATGTCTCAATTGTCTCAAGGCTAAAAACTTCTTTAACCGTCAACTCCCCTTCAATAAATACATCAATAAGGGTCATAGCTTTCACCTGGATTCACTGGTCAGCTATGTCATGGAAGAGCAGTGTTTCATAATGTTTTGTACACCATGACCACCACATCCTAGATAAGATAAAGGCTAAAGGCCTAAGACACAGGGTCGAGGCGATGAATGTGTATAAATAGTGTGTGGCCTGTCCCATGGGTGTTTGTACTGTCATACGCTTAGCAGGTTTAATGACAAGTAATGGATGCCAGATGGTCCATTTAGAGAGTCATTCCTGGGTAAATATGGAATCTGACTGGTTTTATGTTTGTTTAGTTGATGTGAAGTGTGATAGACCTTTATTATTAATAATAAAGAAGAAATCTTTTTAAGAGGAAATTTAGATAACAATTGGGATCGGGCACAGATTAGCAAGCGCAGCCTTTGTGCCATTTAATAAACTACAAATATCACATAATTAATATATTTTATTTAATTGATTGAACAGATCTGTTTATATATATATATTATATATATACAGTGGGGAGAACAAGTATTTGACACACTGCCGATTTTGCAGGTTTTCCTACTTACAAAGCATGTAGAGGTCTGTTAATTTTTTATCATAGGTACACTTCAACTGTGTGAGAAAAGACGGAATCTCAACAATCCAGAAAATCACATTGTATGATTTTAAGTAATCATTTGCATTTTTATTGCATGACAAAGTATTTGATCACCTACCAACCAGTAAGAATTCCGGCTCTCACAGACCCTGTTAGTTTTTTCTTTAAGAAGCCCTCCTGTTCTCCACTCAATACCTGTATTAACTGCACCTGTTTGAACTCGTTACCTGTATAAAAGACACCTGTCCACACTCTCAATCAAACAGACTCCAACCTCGCCACAATGGCCAAGACCAGAGAGCTGTGTAAGGACATCAGGGCTAAAATTGTAGACCTGCACAAGGCTGGGATGGGCTACAGGACAATAGGCAAGCAGCTTGGTGAGAAAGGCAACAACTGTTGACGCAATTATTAGAAAATGGAAGAAGTTCAAGATGACGGTCAATCACCCTCGGTCTGGGCTCCATGCAAGATCTCACCTCGTGGGGTATCAATGTTCATGAGGAAGGTGAGGGATCAGCCCAGAACTACACGGCAGGACCTGGTCAATGACCTGAAGAAAGCTGGACCACAGTCTTAGAAAACCATTAGTAACACACTACGCCGTCATGGATTAAAATCCTGCAGCGCACGCAAGGTCCCCTGCTCAAGCCAGCGCATGTCCAGGCCCGTCTGAAGTTTGCCAATGACCATCTGGATGATCCAGAGGAGGAATGGGAGAAGGTCATGTGGTCTGATGAGACAAAAATAGAGCTTTTTGGTCTAAACTCCACTCGCCGTGTTTGGAGGAAGAAGGATGAGTACAACCCCAAAACACCATCCCAACCGTGAAGCATGGAGGTGGAAACATCATTCTTTGGGGATGCTTTTCTGCAAAGGGGACAGGACGACTGCACCGTATTGAGGGGAGGATGGATGGGGCCATGTATCGCGAGATCTTGGCCAACAACCTCTTTCCCTCAGTAAGAGCATTGAAGATGGGTCGTGGCTGGTCTTCCAGCATGACAACGACCCGAAACACACAGCCAGGGCAACTAAGGAGTGGCTCCGTAAGAAGCATCTCAAGGTCCTGGAGTGGTCTAGCCAGTCTCCAGACCTGAACCCAATAGAAAATCTTGGAGGTAGCTGAAAGTCCGTATTGCCCAGCGACAGCCCCGAAACCTGAAGGATCTGGAGAAGGTCTGTAGGAGGAGTGGGCCAAAATCCCTGCTGCAGTGTGTGCAAACCTGGTCAAGAACTACAGGAAATGTATGATCTCTGTAATTGCAAACAAA